>NC_056728.1:1947557273-1947662273 GCF_019279795.1 Protopterus annectens
GTAGGAAGACAGACAAGACAGCAGACAGGGGTGGTATATGACACATGTGGCGGGTAAACACCTTGGAAGGGGAGGGTGGTTGGGAATCAGACACCCATGAGTCCACAAATGGATACAGTGGGACTGAGGTCCCCACCCATGAGCAGTCACCACTGCATCTTCATGGCCTCAAAGCTGTCTGTGCTAGGGGCTGAGCAGGAAGGGCAGGCTGACCCTCAAGATGCGCCATGCGGCCCTCAAGTTGGCGTAGTTGATCTCCAAACTCATTTAAAAGGTCGCTACACACCAATTCCCAGATCTGATGATGGGTGACAGTGTCCTGACCGCACACGCTCCCACTGAACCAGTGCCTGTCTTCTAGATGGGAGTTCACCTGCACAAAAAGTGGTCCTCATGTACAGGGTCAGTGCCTATTTTTCACAAGATGGTGCTCAGGCACAGAACTAATGCCATTTCCCAATGGCAGTGTTCATATACACAGCCAGTCTTTGTCATCTAGCAGGCTGCACTCATGGACAGAGCCAGGGCCTGAATTCCATAAAGTGGTGCTTGTGGAGAAAAACAGTGCTTATCTTCCAAAAGGTACTACTTGGGTAGAGAGCCAGTCTCTGTCTTCTAGAGAGCAGTACTCATATACAGAGCCATTACCTGTCTTCCATAAGGTGTTGCTTTTTCCTCAAAGCCAGAAATTGTCTTCTAGAAGGTGCTGCCTTCTCACAGAACCAGAGATTGTCGTCCAGAAAGTGGTGCTTATAAAAAGAGCAAGTGACTGTACTCTAGAAGGTGCTGTTTATGCACAAATCCAGTAATTGTCTTCCAGAAGGTGATGCTTATGAACAGGACCTGTGACTTTTCCAGAAGGTGGTGTTCATGAACAGAGGCAGTGACTGTCTTCAAGAGGGCGGTGCTCATGAACAGAGCCAATGTCTGTCTTCCAGAAGGTAGTGTTCATTAACAGAGGCAGTGTCTGTCTTCCAGAAGGTGGTGTTCATGAACAGAAATAATGCCTGCCTTCCAGAAAGTGGTGTTCATGAAGAGACAACACCTGTCTTCCAGAAGGTGGTGTTTATGCACAGAGCCAGTGTCTGTCTTCCAGAAGGTGGTGTTCATTAACAGAGCCAGTGTCTGTCTTCCAGAATGGGGTGTTCCTGAACAGAAACAATGCCTGTCTTCCAGAAAGTGGTGTTCATGATGAGACAATACCTGTCTTCCAGAAGGTGGTATTCATGAAAAGAGACAATGCTGGTCTTCCAGAAGGTGGTGTTTATAAACAGAGCCAGTAACTGTCTTCCAGAAGGTGGTGTTAGTGCATAGAGCCAGTGTCTGTCTTCCAGAAGGTAGTGCTCATGAACAGAGACAATGCCTGTCTTCCAGAAGGTCGTGTTTATGCACAAAACCAGTGACTGTCTTCCAGAAAGCGGAGCTCATGAACAGAGTCAAGGTCTGTCTTCCAGAAGGTGATATTCATGATCAGACCCAGTGGCTGTTCTCCAAAAGGTGGTGGTCATGAACAGAGACAATGCCTGTCTTCCAGAAGGTAGTGTTGATATAGTGGCATTGTGCTGCTCTGTCCCTCTCAGTCCCATTCTTCACTTACTGTCTTTTCCAGCACCGAGGTTTAATAATCAGTTTCATGTTGACGGATGACCACCAGGGCTCATCTCTTTATGCCACCGAGCTTACAGACCTGCATGTTAAGAAAGACTGGCAAACTGCCACAAATTTATCCTTCAAATAATGGGAATAATTTCTTAATTTTTGTTAACTGGATCATTTAAAGCTAATGAATGAGTTTAATGCAGGATTGATTTTACATAACATTTTACTGGATGACCTTTCCTATGATTGGCAGTTTTCTTTTTTCAGGCATAAAATTGCAAATTTCCATCATCCCACTCTAGTGAGGAATTTCAAAATAGTAAATCAAAATATAGTTAGAAGTCAAGGAATTTCAAAAGTATCTGGTCTACTTTTGATAAAATAAGCAATACACTGTCTCTTTTATTTTTCAATTACTGTTCATGTGTGACTATTTAAAGTTTCTCCTGTCTTCTTGAAATAATTTTATTGAGTGTCTGTTTTAAGTATATTAAATTATAAGCTAGAAATCATAGTCTCTAACTTCCGCAAAAATACTAAAACATCGACTGTGTGTCTAAAGAACAGTTCAAACTTCCTGCTCGAACATGTAGTAGAAACACATGTCATATAAATATGAATAAATATGGTATGTTCAATATTCTTGCTCACACCTTAACTCAAAACCTGCCTTTGTGACATCATTGCTGTTCTCAACATTAGTATCAGGGTGAAAATGTGCCAACTCTGTTGAACAACGTGCAAAAATGTCTGACACTTCTGACAGCTTATGTCTTGAGAATATTATGAACTCAACTTCATAACACAAGTTCTTACATTAATATAGAAATAGATCTTCTGGATTAGAAAAGGTGTAGAAAGTAAAAGAAAATATGCCTTACATTCCTTATATATTTAAACATAAAATGACTGTAGAATGATTGGAATATTTAAACGACCTAGTGGAATAATTTATATAACAACATATCCCAGAGTATGCCAAATAATGGTATAGCTATTTATTGCAAAAGTGTGTAATTTAGCCCATATAGTATGATATATATATATCACATGCTTGTTTAATCTAGATCCTAAGGTATCACTATATATGTATATTTACACATGAGCACACACTCACACACACAGACGTGTATAAATGTAAATGAAAATATAAATGTATATGCGTGTATATTACGAAGAACAGAATGTTTCTCTGGCAAACATGAAACAGACCTATGTCTTCTAAAATATATGCACAAATAACTAAGGAGTGTCACAGCAGGCACTTAAATTCAGCAATAGTTAATAAAGTGAGAGAATATTATCTTGGTCTATTGCATGTCGTCCAACTGTTTCTTATATTCTGCTTTAATTCCTTATTCATACTGAATTAACACTATGTTATATCCTCTTGAAAAACAGCGTGTGCCAAGCACCACTATTTGTCATTTATATAGAATGTCATACTGGTCAGGATTTATAGGAAAAATGAGACAAACTGTCCTTTTACATGCAAAGACTTTATTCCACTGCATGATGGTTGGATTAGTTCATTTTCTTCTCTTTTCAATCATGATGTCATGCACAAAGGTGTTTGCATATATAATAACACATCTACTTTTAAATGTCTCTTTAGCAAACACTGCTTGTTCTTCCAGCCTAGCAGTGAGGTATGCGCTCAATGTTAATAATTACTTTTCTCCTAAATGAAACACAATTAATATATTTACTATAAATAATTGAATATTATCACTTAATTAATATATGATTAAGTCAACCTAAAACGTCTAAAATGATTACACATAACAATTCCAAGCTACACTACTACCAAGGTCATAAAGCACATGCACAAAATATGGATTGACTTTATTAGGCCAAACACAAACTGCTCACCTACCACTAACTAAGTGCAAATCACTTGAGTCAAGGAATGTGCACTATCAGTAATACGTTTTTAAAAACTTTTTTTTCTTTTTTTTTCTTTTTTTTTTGCAGAGGGGCAAGCCTCCTGCATGCCCCAGAACCCCTGGACCAGATTATAAAAATTTGTATCAGATGCTGCACAAACTGAAAGCTTATTTGTAGAAAGTTAAACTTTAATGCACACAGATGCACCACTGAGAACTGCAGAGTATACACACAGACACACACACGCACACACACGCGCGCACACACACACACACACACACACACACACACACACACACACACACACACACACACACACACAAAACTACATACATATATATATATATATATATATATATATATATATATATATATATATATATATATATATATATATATATATATATTTACATACATATACGCCAAATTTTACACAGTTGGAAAACTTAATCACCAGCATCATCAAACCCTTTTTCCCATTTTTTTACATTGATGGGTGTATTGCATCAACTGCCACCACTTCTCTCTATTCTTATCTAGTCTCCTTCACCAGTCATGTCTGCCTGTCTAAGGTCTTCTTTCATGCAGTTCAGCTTGCTCTTGGCTGGACATCTTCAGCTTCTGTCTTCTTCATCTATCTGCAAAAGCCACTTTATCAAATTATCTACTGCTTCCCTGCACGTATGATTGAACCACCATAATTTGTTTTCTTTTGCCTTCTCTGTAATTGGAGCTGTTTTGGTTTCTGCTCTGATGTCTTAATTTCATGTGCATCCCATAATGTGCATCCTACTACCTATATTAAGCACTTTATTTCCATCATGGGGTCATATGTATATAGGTAAATACTAGGCCTTCAGTCTACAGGCTATTACAAGCTTAGCCAATAACCAGAGATCAGAATCAAACCTTGTACCTTGTTTCTGTGAGATCAAGACCTTAACCATTAAGCCAACCCCACCCCCAAAGCTTTTGTTGGTTTTTAACCCACAGTCACATTGCTTCCACACTTATGTTCAGGTGATTTTCCTGTTGAGCTAATTGACATCTCAAGCTTTTTCATATGTCCTGGCTTTACTATTCAGCTTTTTGTGCCATATAGAAGCATTGGTCATACCACCTTTTCTTCCACATTGTACACCTTTGCATTTTGCTTTTTAACTTTTTTGGCAATCTTTTTCACACCTTACCATGTTGTGTCACTTGGCTGCAGCACTTCTGATTTTAGCTTTGTCCTCCTAATTCTTGCTTCCCTTCACCTCAGCTATACCTCCCAGGTACTTGTAGCTGTTATCCTGATGAATTATTTTCACTTCTACCTAAATTTTAAGCTTCTTCTCATTTCCACCATTTTATTGTTGGTACAAAGTTTCCTCCAATGTGCCTTCAGTTTTGCATTCCAGTCCCCTACCACTTACTGAAGTCCCTGTTCAGAGTCTGCTTATAATGCCACATCATCTACATAAAGTGACATTGTTCATTTGTCCCCTCTGACCTGTTTGCTGATGTAGTCTATTGACAGTATGAACACCGGGGGCTCAGACATGAGCCATGATGTACACCCACTCTGACTGGGATCCCCATTGTGAGACTGAGCATTATTTGTACTTCTGCCATTGGGTCCCTCAACGCAGTCTGCAATAATTCTACCAATATTTCTATGACTTTGAACCATCTCAGTACTGTAAAAATTCAGCTTTCTTTGGACCTTGTTGTATGCTTTTTCAAGTCTAGGAATGCCTAGTTGAACTAGTTCATAGGATCATAGGCAGTTACTAGGCTAATGGCCCAGGGCCCTTACAAGCGTAGCCAAGTTCAGCCAGTGTTGTCAATGGTGTCTGGTACAAGCAGACACTAAAACCATCACCAATCGCCCCTGTCCAAGAGGGACATTGGTGGAACCCTCAGGTTGAATTTCCGGTTACCCATCCAATCATCCAAATTGTGCTTAAATAGGGCCATTGAGGGGTTTTATTTAATATGAATAGGAAGCTTGTTCCAAAGGAGGAGCAGCCTCTATGAGACAAATATGTCTCTCCAGCAAGTTCTGTTGATGTCACATACCATGATAATGTCCTTTGAGTGAGTGGCCCGTGTGCCATTTGACTTGCGAATGTGCAGCAGTTCCTCATCTGTATCATCTTCTCCAATATCTTCCTTACTGCAAGCATTAGCTGAGTTGTACTGCATCCTGATCTAAATCTGAACTGCTTATATAACATGTTACTTTCATTGCTCTTGATATTTATTTAACAATCACCCTCTAGCACTTCCATGGGATATGATAAGAGTCTGATACAATTGTAGTGCAGGCAGTTGTAAATATCCTTTGTTCTTGTACATTGGCACTGAAGTATTTTTTTTCCAGTTATCTGTGATATCCCCCTCTCTCCCTGTCTCTCACTATCTACATACTGCAATGAGTACCCTCAAGAGCCATTTTACTCCTACATCCCCCAAACCTTGATAATATCTTTATTGATTTCATCTGAGCCTGCCACTTTCTCAGACTTTAGCCTTTTTTAATGCACTTTGTACTTCTTCTTTGGTGGGTTCTCCCTCCTCTTTCATTGTGTGCTGTGCATGCAACAGTGCAGCTTCTGCAGGGTTTTCTTCATTCAGAAACCTGACATGCTCCTTACATCTGCCCATGATGCCATCTGGACTGTTGAGCAGATTATTACTGGCATCTCCTATGAATGGTACATGATATCTTCTTTATCATTCAGTCATTGTCTTTTAACCTAATAGAGCTGCTTTGCCATTTATTGAGACACTTTCCGGAAGCTGGTACAGTTTCACTGATGCCTATTTCTTCGCCATTGTGACTGCTCCCTTTGTTTGCCAGCCAATATTGTCCTCTTTGCCTGATCCACTTTTTTATGTCCACTATATCTTCTTGCAATCATTTTTCTTTTTATAACTTCCTGGACGTTTACATACACCACCAGTTTTCCTTATATACCGTATTTCCATTCGTAGCTCAGATGCAATATTTACAGAAGTATTTTTGTTTTAAATGTTTTCTTCATTTAGTTCAGCACTCTCAGCATTTTAAACTGGAGCATGCCATTTAGTGAATGGCAATTTTATCACGGTCCTTAACAATAATGCATGTATTCGGATATTCCAAAATGGTGGTCGACTAGTGAACAGCTTATGCACAGAGCTCCTCACCTCAAATACTTTTCTTAGGATATACTTACTTCAAAAAGAGTTGCTATACCTTCATATCTGCGGAACTTGCATTACCTTGGAAGTGGGAAAAACGCAAAACAGACCCTCATCTTCTCTGGCTCTCTCACAGGGTTTTTTTCTTTTTCTCTTTTTCTCTTCCCCAAGTGATTCAGGGAGGCCTACTGCTGTCTGTAATACCTCCGGCTCCTCATGGCTAGGCAGATTAAAACAACAAATGACTCTATTACAATGGATACTCAAACAATAAAAGCTAAAGCATCAGCAATTTTTTCACCTGAAAAGGAGGCTCTTTCAAAAAGGCAGAGAACAAATAAACAAAATACTGAATCCTCCAAAAGTGACACAAGTAACAAAGAAGATCACGGCTTTCACATGGAAGAACTAAAACAGGCCCTCCAGCCCATCCACTCAGCTATACAAAGTTTCTCGGAACAACTTTCAACCATAGGAAAATCTATCAATCAAATTGTGGACAGGGTAGACACACTTGAACAAAAAGTACAATCTAATGAGTTCCAATTACAGTCTCTATCAGAAGAACTATGTGCCAAAACAGCCTCCTTGTCAGATCTGCAGTCAAAACTTACAGATCTTGAAGCTAGGAGCAGACGCAATAATATTCTAATAAGAGGTCTCCCTGAAAGTTATGATAGCCAAGGCCTGCTTACTATAACAAAGCAAATATTTGAATCACTTTTACATTCAGAAGATGGAAGAAACATTATTATAATTGAGAGAGCACACCGCGCACTGCATAAAAGACAAGATGCTTCAGCCCCTCGCCAAGTTTACACAAGATTACTTAACTTCCAAACTGCTCAACAGATCCTATATGCAGCAAAAAAAAATAAAAACTTTATGTGGAACAAGCATAAAATAAACTTCTCACAAGATTTACCCGTCTCCATTAAAGAGAGCAGACAAAAATTAGCCCCGTTCTGCTCAGACCTCATCAAGAGAAACATTAGGTTTCAAATGCGTTTTCCAAGCACACTGATTTTCTACCAAAACGATATTAAATACACTATAACATCCCAAATTGAAGCAAGAGAGACATTTCAAAAAGTATTTAGCAAGATTCCTGAACTAGCATAAGCTCACAAACTTCCAACACGAGCGTTTCTACAGATGTACTTCTCCTAATTGTAATCTACTCACCGGAGGCTTCAACTACACAGTCGCTTTCTATCCAGCGTTTTAAAAAGATGTTTAGCAGGTCCAGGACTGTTTAAATCACTCAAAACAGTCTCTTCTCCGTTTCAAAGCAGATCCACGTGTCAACAAGGAACGTACCTTCGCCGCGAGGTTCCTAGTGGGACATCCTTTGCTGTGACTCTCTACTATGCATGCCAGTGATATCATTCCCCCATCAGTCGCGCTTGCAGCGCTTCATGTTAAAAAAAAAAAAAAAAAAAAAAAACCCTGCATACTGTTTTCTATACTCCATATGTATGGTTTTGGTTAGCGATCAGCTCTTGTTGTTAGGGCTTCTGATGTTTCAACAAGCAGAGTCCCTTGCCCCAGTATGCATAAAATATGCAGTTTAAAGACATAAGCACATACGACAATAAACGCTAAACTGTTCAAAATTCACGTACTAGAAGCCAGGAAGTGACTTTTTGTATGTAGTCCAGCTGGTCAGTGCAAATTAATCAACTAAGTGATATTTTCAGTATAATAATACTTATTTTTTCTTTTTCTTTGTAATAATATATGATTGTTTACCTACTACAAAGGACACAGGGGTGGGAGATTTTTGCATACATACCTTTAGTGACTTACTGTTTTACTGTAATAGTTGTAGCTAACAGCTTTTATAACCATTTATAACCATTAACACAGAAATGGGTATTAAAGAAAGACATGTTTAAAATACTCATGGGTACATACAGATTACATAGTTTGATATTAGATGGTTATAATAAGTTAAAGATTCATTCTAATAGGTTAGGGGTAGTTACAATGGGGTTTCTAAGATCATTTAAATATTAATTTGAATTGCTTAAAATTAGCAAAAGGTCAACACAGATGAAGAGTGGGATACATATACACAAGACTTTTAGTTTATAAATAGCTCTGTTATTATTGGAATATGTTCAGTGTAAACTTATCTTCATTCAACATGCTTCATAAGTATTTATACTGTGCAGCTCATTAACTAAACAGTCACAATCCTCTTTTAATTGGGTATAATCTCTAGTAACACACTTTACTACTAGATAAGTTTATCAAGATTTTAGTGATATGCCAATGTTACAGTATTACGGTTGTGATTACATTTTTACAAGAATTGTTGATTCTAGTAACAAATATGTTATGTATGGTATTCATAGAGTTTCATTTTTGTATACATTGTGTTTTAACTGTTCAGGCTTACAGATATATATTTATATACTTTAGGTCAGGCTTACTGTACATGAAAGTTGGTGTATTCTCTACACGCGGAGGCTCTATGTGCACCGAAGTGAGATCTGGTCTGATAATCTTTTGGATGAGATTTTCTTTGTATATATGTATAGAATTGTTAAAGTTTTTTTTGGTTTGTCTATATACTTCTTCACTTAAGGGGTTCGGGTGGATAGGCACCGGGTTATTTCAGAAGAAGTATTATGCTGCATTTTTCTCTACATTCAACTGTTTTGCTGTTAAAGAGCAGAAGTGGTTCTCCATCTCCCGTCTTTCCTATCGCAAACTTAAGGTAGACTCTTCTCAACACAAAATTAATGTACTCACACATTATTTTAATTATACTAATTATATCATGTGCCTATACCTTGTTTGGTTTTAACGCCCATGAGCTGGTCCATTGACTCTTGGAATATAAATGGCTTACAAAATACTGCAAAAAGAAAATTACTATTACATCTTGTTTTTAAATCTCAGGCTAGCGTATGTTTTTTACAGGAAACACACTTATCTAATGCTGAGTGGGAAAAAGTAAAAAATAGAAAATGGATTAGGTCTATAATAAGCGCTGGTGATAGCACAAATTCGAAGGGTGTGGCCATCATAATTAAGAAACAATTCCAGGAAACTATTAATGAATATAAATCTGACACAAACGGCAGATGGTGTTACTTTACATCTACTCTACCAGACTCCGATAAACCAGTTATGTTTTTAAATCTGTATGGTCCATGCTCACAACAACAGACTTTTATTTTAGAAATTTATAATATACTGAACTCATTTCCAAAACACTTATTCATTGTAGGTGGGGACTGGAATGCGGTTATAGATCCCAGTCTAGATCGCACCAGCAAATCATCCTCTTACAACTTTCAAGCTTCTATAGCATTAGAGGAGCTTATAACTGATTTTAATCTTATAGACACTATTACCTTTAGTAATATTTCGACTAAGGAAAATCTATATACTTTTTACTCCAACTGTCACAAATCTTGGTCACGTCTTGACTTTCTTTTAATCTCAGACCCCTTATCCAAATTTAAAAATACTTTTAATATCGAGCCCAGATGCTTCTCTGATCATGCCAAAATCTCTCTCATAATTAGGTTCACTACACCTGATTTTACTTTTGCCAACTGGACCCTTAACAATAATTTACTAAATAATAAAGATATAATTAAAAAAATTAACAACATGTTAATGGATCTTGATTTGAATATCACAGAGTCCCAAATTCCCCCAGACATACATTGGGCGGCATGCAAGGCTGAAATGAGGGGTTTTCTGATTAGCCAAGCTTCCTTTCTTAAAAAGCTTAACATGAAAAAAGAAAATACTCTTTCCTTGAAACTCTCCTCTCTGGAAAAAAGTCAGAGACTATCCCCTGACTCACAAACTGTAGAACTGATCAATGCGATGCGCAAAGATCTATTTGAACTTCATTCACAGAATTATTCCTTTCAGGAACAGAAATTTATTGCAACATATTCTGAATGGGCACAAATGCCCTCAAGAACCTTAGCAAGAATATTAAAAAATAATAATGGTGCCCCTAGAATATCTACCCTTCAATACCAAGGGAAAATATACAAATCAGATACTGAAATAATACACCTGTTTTTCGAACTTTTTTCAGATATCTATAGTAGACATAAATGTGATACTCTAAAGCCTCAGATGGAGTCTTTTCTTAATTCTATTAAATTCCCCTCTCTTAAAACTAATCAAATCTCCCTTTTATCCGCCCCGTTCGACATTCAAGAAGTCCAGGTCATCATAAAAAATTTAAAATTAGGCAAAGCCCCGGGCCCTGACGGCTTTACTACTAACTTCTTCAAAGCTTTCTGCACAAATACCTCCTCCATACTATTGAAAGTCTTTAACTATATTATTAAAGAGGGTATTACTGACATACATTGGAATAACTCGAAAACTATTTTACTATTAAAAAATAAACAAGACAAAGCAGATCCTCACAATTACAGACCAATCTCGTTAATAAATGTTGACATTAAGATCTTTGCTGCTATATTAGCAAGTAGATTAAAAAAAGTTCTCCCGTCCTTAATCTCCCCTGACCAAGCTGGTTTTATGAGTAATAGGCACACGTGGGATAATACGTTAACCTTGGATTCCCTAATACAATTTACCAAAAAAGGAAGAAATCCAATATACGCCCTAACTTTAGATGCCTCCAAAGCTTTCGACAGAGTTAACTGGGATTTTCTGTTTGCCACCTTGTCCCATTTCAGTGTACCTAATTCCTTTTCGGATATGATTAGAACACTTTATACAAATTCTCAAACTTACCTTTACATAAATAAACAGAGATCTGAGCCAATTTTGATCACTAATGGAACAAGACAAGGGTGCCCACTCTCACCCTTCCTTTTTAACATTTTTATTGAGCCTTTCTTTCTTTATATTACTCAGAATACTTATCACAATATACCTAAAATCCTAAATACACAGGTTGCACTATCAGCGTTTGCTGATGATCTCAATTTATATTTTCAATCACCCAATTCAGACTTACCCAAAATTCTCGATGCCATAAAGAAATTCTCTATCGCATCAGATTACCAAATAAACAATAAAAAATCTCATATATTCCCAATAAACCCCAACTCCCATAAATCTTTTTATTTCCCTGAATCCTCCTTCCGAATAACATATAGCCTTAAATATTTAGGTATCCATTTTGTACATAATCAAGCCTCTATGCTTCAAAATAATTTACTTAAAACATGGTCTAATATACAACAAGATCTACAAAGATGGAAGCATATGAATTTAGCTTTCCTGTCCAAAGCAGCTATTGTGAAAATGAATATCCTACCTAGACTTCTATTTCAACTCAATGCTTTGGATGTGTTAGTTTATAATAATTTTTTCTCCAAAATCAACAAAGAACTAGCTGGTTTCATTTGGTTCCCTAAATCAGTTAGGATTGCTTACCCTAAATTAACTTACCCTAAGGAAAAAGGGGGGCTAAGTCTTCCAAACTTCCAATTATACTACAAAATTATCTGCTCAATTAGGGTTTGGTCTATCTCAAATTTTAACATCAAAACACAAACGCACTATCCAGCCTGGGTTAGAATTTGGTATCAACATGTTATATCTAACAAAATTAATCCTCAGGCTATCCCTTTTCTATCTACTACTTCTATGAACAACTGTAATCTAGCTCAATCTCTGAAACATAAAATCAGGCTTTTCCAAAATCTTATTAAAGATATCAATCTGGAAAGATTTCTACCTCTTCTTCAACCGTTGCACCAGAACCCAAACCTTAAAATTAACAATGTAATGATTGACCTTACTAAATTCCCTCTTATCAAGGATCTCAGTGTATGGGATATTCTCAAACATAGGTCTAAAACTTTACCCGAGATACGGTTAATCTTGGGTACTAATAAAAAATACACAGTTATTCTTCGACAACTAAGAGAAACTATACTGGCACAACTTTTTAACCTTTCTCCCAATACTCAGGAATTAAACAAACTAGTTGAAGTTATTTCTGCAATCTCAAGCACTAAAAAAACAATATCATCCTCTTACAAGCTATTGACTAACATGATCTACGATTCAAATTGTCTTTTCTCCAACTACTGGAATACCATCGGACCTACCATTACAGAGGATCAAAAACTCTCAGCTATAAAATCTACTTTAGAGCTCTCCCTTTTCAAAAAACTCCTATATACACAAATGATGCTAAACAACAACGCTTATTATACTCCTGTAACCCTAAATAAATTTAATGCCAATTCATCTCCCTCCTGCACCTGTTGTTCCTATCCGAAAGCGGACTTGCTTCACATTATGTGGTATTGCAAGCATTCTTACAAACTCTGGTGTTCTCTGAAAGTCCGTCTGGAAAAAATGGGTTATTACATCTCCACTCTCTCGTGGGAAACAGCTATTCTTCACATTCCTACATCCAAAGTATCAAAAATGCAACTTCACATTTTAATTATCCTCTGTTCACTTATTAAACTATACATCACTAGCAATTGGTTAGATCGCACCAAACTTAGTTGGGGAAAATTCAAAGAAATGGCTCACAAACATATTTCAACTCATAAATTCATTATAAAAGGTCCAAAAAAAGAGCCTATTTTAGTAAACTATGGAAGAAACTTTTAGATTTAGTTCTTAGTGAATAACTCCCCAGGAGTACATCTAGAGCATCATATACTCTTGTCCTTGTTAACTTATGGTTGTTTTTTGCTCTTATTACTTCAAGCATTATTATTGTAGTGGAAGTGCAGCACATTATGTTGTAAATACTGTATATAATAGTTTGTTTGGTTTCATCACTGACAATGCTTTCCTTATGTTTTATCCTCTCTCTCACTTATATCTATGTTAAATTGTTTGGATACTTATTATATTCTGTAATTATTCAACACCTCATTTTAATGTTCACTACTACAATGTTTTTTCATTCTTGCTGTATGCATTGTTTCATATTATTGAAAATAAAAGAATTATTGGAAAAAAAAAATAATGCATGTATTCCATAGCCTCCTTTCAATTGTTATTTAGCCTACTTTTATCAAGACTGTGGAATGATATGCTTGACTGTATTAGACAAGCTAGAAGTTTGGCTTAATTTAAATCAGCACTTGACAAGTACATGAGTTATATATAATTATAGCTATGTATGAGTATCCCTTCGCATAAGCTGCATGACCAGTTACCAAAGCTATGAAGTGATGAAACTATGAAGTTTGACTAATAGTTGAACACCAAAAAAATAAGTGATGCTTGTATTACCAAACAAATACTGACATGCAAAATCAGGCATGCTTTGTCTCAGGAACGTCTAAATATTTGGGATTAACAGAAAAAAAATTGATCAGTTTGGGAGAACACAGTATCTTGGCTATTATCTGGTTAATATAGTTTGTAAATATTGTTAAGACTAACATCAGTGTTCATAGTCTGGGACTTTGCAAGTGCATGGTAGTAATGTGAAAACAATGTCACTACACAGATATGCATATAACATCAGTGAAACACATTTGCAATGACTACAGAAAAGTGAAGTCATTTCTATAAACACACCCACTTTTCACAAATGAGTAATTAGAATCAAGTTCATCCTATTGGTATTATGAATTACTTCACAAAATTCTAACTTGTATATGCTGTAGCATATCAAGGGCAAACACAGCTGAGAGGTTTTTTTAAAAAATGAAAAGGGATTACATTTTTTTTTATATAGGGCTATCCTTTTGTGGACACCCTGATAGTTTCATTAACAAATAGAAATACCTAATAGGTAAGGCTGAAAATATGGAATACAAGATAAAGAGGTGAACACATAAGGGAAACATCAAGATGATTTGTGGTGTAGGAGGTGGGAGAAGATGGGCACTATGCTTTTGTCATGGGATATACCCCCCCCTATATTTTCAAATGTTTTTATAAGAGGGTAGTGTGGGTGCGGAATAGAGAAGTAGGTGAAGGAGAACTGGTAAGACAAGAAGGGATGAGGAGTTGTCAAATGGAATCCCAGTCCACAGAGTCTCAAACACTTCCACTGCCAGATGGTGTTGCAGTGGAAGACTCCGATGTTGAGGTGACAGGGACCAGTGTTGGTGCAATATTGGCACCAAGTGGGACAGCATGTCTTCTACACACTAAAAACAGACTGGCAGAATTCTCCTGTCCACTACTTCTACCAGTACATCCACAACCAAAGTCAGAAGTCCCCTTTCTGTCAGGCTTGCCAGGTTGCCACATGCAGGAGTGCTTGCAGGACTGGTGCCTCCAACCCAACCCTGTGAGGATGTCCCCAGAAGGGCAGAGGGTGATCAGTCCCTAGCCTGGCAGGTACATGCCTGGTCTACCCCTGAGGGATTTGTACCTGTATATAAAAGGAAAAAATGGGAGGGAAGCAGACCAAAAAAGGGAACATTTTAAGCAAAATAAGACAAAAAAGGTGGAGAGAGACAAAACACAAAAAACATAATAAATCCACACAATACTGTTTTAATGTAATTTAACAACAAAATATTGAAATACTGCAGGGCAAATATATTTACAGAAGTAAAATTTATCTATTGGAAGTGATTATGCATACAATTGTGGGTAGTAATTTGTGTTTCTGTGCTTAGAAAGAATGTAAGAATAGTGCTTATGCATAATTGTGATAAAGAAACGGAAAGGACTTTTGTCTTTCTGAAAGGATTGTTTGTTTAAATTATGTAGACTAAATACGTGGTATACAGTACCCAAAAACAAAATAAAAAAGGATTGAGTAATTATTGTACTTAATCAAGTTAACAAGTAAGATTATGACATTTCTCATGATCAGTTAAGTTGTCAGCTGTATTTGTTTCAGCTGCACATATTACAGAAATCAGGTTGTAAAGCATTCCTTGTGTATGCAGGTATTAATTATTCCTTTATCAATTTTCCTGGTACCATTACTGTTGTATAAAAACGTATACTATGCACTGTTAAAAAAGAAATATCTTTTGGACACTTCTTATATGAAGACTCAGCCAGATGATGTATTTGTCTCTTCTCTTGTTGGTTATTATAATGTATTTCTTCCTCAGCTGTTAGTGATTGAGAGAAGGATACTCTTGTCTATCTCTATTTGAATATCTTCCACATATAAACTTAAATATGCCTTATATTGTCTGCAAACATTATTTGTCGTCTTTCCCATTTTTAACTGTTATATGCATGCATGTGTAAATTGTTACAGTACTTTACTAATATTCCATTAAATTCTAGAATATAGCATAGAGATATGAAATGAGTCTGCAGCTTGGTTTTGAAAATGCACGTGACACTCTCTTGTACAGGTAAAGTGCAAAGGCTCATGTACATCGAAAAAAGGATGTGTGCATTTCCGTTTCTGCAGAAATGTGTCTAATTTATAGCAAGTAATACTGAAGTAAAACAACACGGTCTCTGAAAACTTCTGTGCTACTCATTCTTTCAGCAAAGTAATCCCCACTCCCCTCCCCCAACAGGCATTCTAATTTCTAACTAGGGTGTGGTGAGCGTCATTTCAGCCATGCTGAACATGTAGCTAGAAATACTTATTAACAAACATCTAAGTTAAGGAATTGTTTAGTTATATTTATGTATCTCTCAGAAAACTGTCTTCGTATGATATTTCTCTGCTACAGCTTTTTCCCTGCAAAGGTAAATTCATAACATTTAACATATTCATAAAATAGGAGCCATTACATACAACTACCATCCCTCTATTGCTTGGAACAATCTCCCACAAGAAGTTAGATCACTTTCCACATCCTAAAGTATTCAAACTAGCCACTAAAGAGTATTTAAAAAGTCACTGGATTTGCACCTGTTCTCAGCCTCCTTGAATATACCTTCACTAAATAACAGACCTAACTTCCTCTGTCTTACCGTTATCTCTTCTCTATACCAAAACATTTACAACTTAAACTAGTCTGCTTCATTCTTTTTTACCTAACACTATCTCCTTTCCTTCTGCTGCAGTATTCTTCATAACATTTTTATAGATAATTGTAACTGGATATATATATATATATATATATATATATATATATATATATATATATATATATATATAAAATAACTGTTCTACAAGTTATATTATGAATGATTGTAATGTTAAACTGTGTTTGTAATGGTTATATTTTCTGTAACTATGTTTTAGAGCTTTTTTTCCCTGGGCCTCTGCTGAAAAAGGGCTTTTGCTCAGTCAGACAATCCTGGTTAATAAATGTAAAATAAAATATAATAAATAAATAAATAAACTTTATTATATACAGTCATCATTACTGAGAAATGAACAGTAGTAAAAGATGTATATATATATACTTACACAGATTATTATTTTAATAGTCTTTAACTTTTCCGTTTATTGGTGTAAAGTGTTAACACAGTGTTAGCATTCTTCTTTCTTCAAAATATGGATGCCTGATTACAAAAATGCTACTAATTTCTTATGCGTTTCATTATATTACTATAAGTAAATATTTTCAGGTACAGATCTCTATGTCTGGAAATATATGTTGTTATACAATTTTTAACCCCATTTTTATTTTTGATATATATTATCTATATGTAAGTATATATTAATTAAGAAAATCATTTTATTTACTGTAGAACTCTAACCTTCTCCCCATAACCTGGTCAATGCACTCATCCAGCTGGTCAGCACTATGCTTCTACAAATCATCATACCTGTGACAGCACTGATGACTGGAGCAGGTTATACCTGTCAGGGTTGACAGGTGGTCACTAAACTCCTGCTAGATATTGATTTTCTTCCATGTACACATGCAGGACTGGATCTTCTCCAGGTATGAGTCATGGAAAATGTAGAACATTGTTACAGTCTTTTTCTCCGGCAGCTAAGAGTGTGGCCTTGTGCGTTCACAGGTGCTGCCATCATTCAAAGTGTTAGAACCAAAATCAGGAAAGTATGGTGAGGGATGTATTAAAAACAACATTAGAACCATTCGCTGTTGGGTGTGACATTACCATGGCGAAACCCCTTTGTGCTAGCATACGTATTACAGCAGGTATTAATACCATTGGCAAGTTTGGTGCACACAAAATTGCTTTGTCATATACGGCTTTTTTTGAAGGGAAACACTTACCTGTCCTTTCATTATGCCATAAATTATTTTTAAATATATGGATAATAACTGTCATTGTTATTTTTTATTGATTAAAGTAATTTATTTTTAATCCAAAACTATATGTGTTATGCAGTGAAGTGGGACATTTTTATGAAGGTGTAGGACAAATAAAATGTAAACAGCAATCTTAAAAATTAGTTTCTGACTTTATGGTATGCATCACTTATTAGGGTGTGATATACAGTATTGAATGGGCAGGGATTAATCGTCATTTTTCTTTCAGCCTGACATTTAAATCACTCCTTTTTGAATTTTACAGCTATATTCTCATTTTGACTAGTGTATAGCAATGCATGCCCCATCTCATACAGCTTGGCATTGCAGTGGAGTTTACAATCATCTACAGTGTGTACATGTCTCATTGAAGTATGTTCATATAGGGTGGGATGTGCTTTCACAATCGACGGAATGTAGAAATACACTGATATGCTTCAGAACATGTTTGCATAATATTACAATTCACAGAGATGCATACAAATTAGTCTAATTTGCACATGAAATGTGTAAATGAGCCTAAGTTACACCAACAGGTTGAACTTCAACATATTAATTCAGGAATAGCTGAGATAGATGACAAATTTCTTCATAGTAAGGAAAACTTTACAAAATAGTTATTATTTATTAAGAGATACTTTAACAGTTACTGTAACATTGATTTCCAAGTAAAGCTCACCTTCAATACTTTTCAATGTGTAGTGTGCCTGCATGTTTTAATACCATGTTATAACAGGTAATTCTGATTATGTTGAAGTTTCCTGACATGTACAGTACATTGTATTTTTAATAAATCATTATTAGATCATTAAAGAAGTTATTGTACTGTAGTGATTGTACATACATGGAAAATGCTAATTGTACTTGAGAAACTTCAGTGTGCAAATGGCAGAAATACACATTTCTGAAAAAATATGACGTTCTGTTACTGACAGTGGGAGAAAATGCATGACAATGGCTGATAGTAATTCAGTTTGGGTTTGGTGTAATTGCTGTCATTATTGAATAAACTGTAGTAGTGAAGATTAGGTAAGAGTTTTGTTTCCTTATTTATTTATATCTTTGGGTAGCAGGAATAACAGGAACTAGTTTCTTCTTTAATAGCTGATGTCATCAATATAATACTGTAACAGATGTCTGACTGTAGCCTTTTTTCCATTTTTTTAGTACTGATATAGGGATCAAGACATAGACATGATAGCGTTAGACATGAGGGAAATTGTGTACTCATGGCAGCACTTACAACCAGTTGGAGACTTATTTTTGGTAAAAGGGGGAACAGACAAGCTGACAGAAGCAAAGCACAGAGAAATAGTTGGAAACAGAAATAGAGCATTAGTACAATGCAAGAATACGGCAAATGATATGATAGAACATGCTAGAAGCAAGGTCAGGCAGAATGTAATTTCTATGACCACTACAGAGGGCCTCAGAATCTTATTAAATTAACACCAGATTATGAATACCTTTTCTCCATCCGTGGGAGTGACTATGATATATAACATGGTGCAAATGGAATAATTAGACATGGTGTGAACACTGTTCCATCAAACCAAATTCTGCAGCAGTTTTTGTAATCATCATCTCCTGAAAGTTAGTCTAAAGTGTGCAGCTTTTATAGTTAAAACTGAATGGTGACAAAGACTGTTACAATTAAACACATAGCTCAGCCCACAAACTCAGTGTGCCACCCAACCACAGCACATAAGGCATAACAAAGTACCCAACACTCTAGTCATAGGTGACTCTATAGTCAGGCACACTAATGTTCCACTCACTGCAGTAAAGAAGGAGAAAGTTACTGTCAGCTGCCTGTCAGGTGCCAGTATCCGCCACAAAACGCATGCACTCAGGTCACTCCACAATAAGTACAAATATGACACTGTCATTGTCCATGTTGGTGTGAATGATATGAGACATACCTCCCTGGACTACATGAAAAGAGACATGGAGGAGCTCTCTGATCTTGTATCCCAGGCAGGTATGACCCTAACCCTGAGTAGCATCCTGCCATCACCCAGAATGATACCACAGTACAAGGACAAAATGATTGACTTCAACAATTGGCTAAGCTTCTGGTGTCATTCTAAGGGGATCCAGTATTTGTCTGCCTGGGACAACATGATTGACAGTCCACAATGCTTTGCCAGAGATGGCCTGCACCTGTCATTCTTAAGATTCCGGATACTGGCTAAGGCTCTTGCCACCCCTATAGTGCCTTTTTTAGGCAAGGTTCAAATGACAAATTCACCACCGTAACAGGTACAAGCAAGCAAAATCTGAGGGTAATGCTACTCAATGCTAGAAGTCTAAACCTCAAAATGCACTCACTCGGGGCACTCCTTAAAATGGAGAACATTGACATCTGTGCAATGACAGAAACCTAGTTCAAAGCTCCAGAGAGCATCCCTGCATTACCAGGCTTCAATTCATACCACACCTTTCGGCCACCTAACCCAGAAAGAAGCACTAAAGGCAGAGGCATGTCCATATTCATTAAGGATATCCACACCTCCAGGCTAGTTGCACAGCATAATGCATCTGAGACTTTCCAAGTGCAACTAACTCTGGGCAAGACCGCAATCCAAATTGTAGCTTGCTACAGACCCCCCACCATGCCCCAGGATTCACACTCATTTCTTGATACACTGGAAAGTATTAGGGTACAACCCAACACCCTAATATTGGGCAATTTCAACTACCCCACCATTAACTGGGAAAACTACTCATGTACCAACTCTTTTCCTCAACGTTTTCTAGAATTCATAAATTCCAATGCCTTGGATCAACTTATTCACACCCCCACCAGGGGCAACAATATCCTAGACCTGGTCATTACCAACATGGGAAACCAGTGTTCCACACCAGAGGTCAATTCCTCGTTGGTCAGATCTGACCACAAGCTAATCAGCCTTGACATCCACATCCCACCCCCAATTAGGGAAACCATTGTAAAAAACTTCTCCAAAGCCAACTTCGCACTTCTTAAGACTGAAGTGGCAAACTTCATGACACCCATGCAGATGGACAATAGAGGTATGACTGCCGAATCCTACACAACTGCACTTTATAAGCACTTACACGAGTGCATGGATCATGCTATCCCTAATAGAACCAAGATGTTATCCTCCAAAAAAAGGAAGCCAATCTGGTGGTCCTCTGCCATAAACAAACTCTACAACAGAAGAAAGAAACTGTTGCAAAAAACAGTAAAATCCCATGACTGGATGAACTCCCTGGTCAACCTCAGTAAGAAGCTGAGATCCCTCATAAAATCCTCCAAAGCTAATTATGAAAACAAAATTGCCACTGACTCTAAAGACAACCACAAAGCATTCTATAGCTATGTAAAGAATCTAAATGGGAACACTCAGATCTGCTCTGAGTTACAGCACAATGGCACTAAATATACAGAACCAACTGATATTGCCAACATCCTAGCAGATAGGTTCAGTGCTAACGTTACCCCCCTCTCACACCCTAGAGGGCCCATCTCTATACCGGAAGAATGCAAAGTTCCTATAATCACGGCTGCACAGGTAAAAAACACACTCTCCAAAGCCAGGAACACAGCATCCATGGGACCTGACAATATCCCAGGCTGCGTTCTACACGAACTAAAGAATGAACTGGCACCCTACCTAAGTACCATGTTCAATCATAGCCTCACCTCAGGCTTTGTACCCACTGAATGGCACACAGCGATGGTTATCCTGCTCCACAAAGGGGGAGCCACGACGGACCCTGGGAACTACCGCCCCATTAGCCTGATGAGCCTGGTCTGCAAGGCCATGGAACGTATCATCGTGGAACTCATAAACAAAGACATTGGTAATCTCCAAACTCTGGACCCTACCCAGTTTGGATTTGTAAAAGGCAGATCATGTCTCCTAAACCTGATTGACTTCTTTGAAGCAGTCACCAAAGACATAGATGAGGGTAAAATGGTTCACACAGCTTATCTAGATCTCGCCAAGGCTTTTAACACCATCCCCCACTCTAGAATTATAGATAAGCTCACTAAACTAGCTATAAATCCCTATGTCACAAGATGGGTTGCCAACTGGCTCATGGACAGAACCTACACTGTGAAAGTAGCGGATTCCAAATCCGACATCAAACCAGTGACAAGTGGAGTACCACAGGGTTCAGTCCTGGTTCCTGTCCTGTTTGGTATCTACTTCTCTGAAGTGCAGGCCAACACAGAAGGTCTTTGGCTAACAAAGTTTGCAGATGACTGCAAACTAGGAGCCATAATCGAAACTCCTAACGATGTGGACAAACTACAAAAGGGCCTCACTGAGACAGATACCTGGTGTCAAAGCCATGGCATGAAGCTCAATGCCAAAATGTGTATTGTCATCCCCTTTGGTAAAAACTCTGTACCCATGAACTACCACATAGCTGGTAGTCTACTTAATGCCAAAAATGTGACAAGAGACCTTGGGACACAGGTGGACAGTAGTCTTTCCTTTGATAATCACATCACCACAGTGGTCAGGAAATCCTTCTACGTGGCTCATCTCATCACAAAAGGATTCTCATCCAGAAAAAAATAGGTCATTGTTCCCCTCTACTCATCACTCATTAGACCCATTATAGAGTACAACTCCCCTTTTGGTATGTACATCACAAGACATCTACAACAACTGGAAAGACCACAGAAATACCTCACAAAGAGGATTACTGGCCTCAAACAGATGCCCTATGCAGACTGTCTCAAAAAACTACAGCTTTACTCCATCGCATATCGCCTACTCAGGGGCGATCTCTGCCTAACATACAAAGCTATGTCAAACCCAGAGCTGTTGGACATGCTCCACTTAAAGAAATCCCAATCCCTCCGAGCTACATGCTCTAGGGACTTAAACCTTGTCACTACAATAGACAGAACATGCTGGAGGGATAGATTCCTGTCCCAAAGACTTCCCATACTCTGGAACAGACTACCTATCTATGTCAAACAGAGCTCCTCATTAGCACTCTTCAAGAAAAATCTTGATGATTGGATGGGAAATGGGAAATTCACCCTGGGGATAACTTCTGTGGTTCTGCTCGACAGGGGCACAGGAAAATAATTTTTTTGGGTGGCGAAAGCCAGGGTACATTTTTTGGCTAGGCTTGTATGGGCCCTAGGGCCGATAGCCTAGTACCTACCTATGAACTTATGAACATCACGATTTGTTATTATTAGCTGAGCCTTGTACATCAGCAGGAAATGAAAATGAAGGCAAAGTGCATGGTAAGTGTCCAGCTCACCAACTTGTAAGCCAACTATACTGTATATGTTGCATTGTTATTAATGTTTTGCAATGATTTCTTTTACAGACTCAGCATCAGAAATAAACAGTTTACCTGTGTCAATAAATATGGATGAAGTCAATAGAAGAATGGGTGTTCCTGCTGCTGCTATTGATGATGATGATGATGATGATGATGATGATGAAGTTGATGATGATGATAACACAGTTATATTTATGAGGTACCCTGAGGGACATGGCACTCAGTCCCCAAGTTTAATGGCAGGTTCTCTCACCTCACAGTATGTTAGTAACTGTACGGAAAGTGACAGTGCATCACAAAGTCAAACACAAGCTGGCATTTGACACACACACACACACATATACAGCAGGAACAACCCTACACCCTCATACCAGTATATCCACACACCAAAGAACACTTTGAGGATGATGGCAGATATTCTGCGGCCATGATGTCCACAGTGGCACCATTACAAAGACATGCCACACACAGGAATTATTTACAACTACCTCAGGAAACACATACAGCAATAGCTGCCTAACAAAAAATGTGCAGTGGCATTGTTGGGGCTGAAAGCATTGCACCAGAGAGTTAGCTAGAAATGGCTAATGTCTTACAGGGTACCCATGAAGATTTCCAGCACTACCTTGAATTGGCAGAGAGCAGGGAAAAAGCCAAGGTATAACTGATGTGTAGTATGGTGGCACATTAAGCATCATTTGCAACTTTCATTTGTATACAATTTAGGACATAGACTCAAGCTGGTCTTAGTCTTACGAGGGGCAAGGGAAGGGGTACTGTCTGGAAACATGGGAGGAATCCCATAATACTACCAGTGGTTCTCAAGATAGTAATGTCAGTACTCACAGTGAACAGTTACAACACATTTCTCACAGATCATGTCAACAGTCATCTACATCTATAAAAACCTCATGTACCAGGTCATGGTCGCACAGCAGTGTCAGGTCACTGACAGCAGGATCACCTTCAACCAGTATATTACACCGCCAGCCTAACTCACCTTACAGTTCTCAGGGTAGCCCATTCTCCAAATTAGTTACACCATCACCAGGCCTATCAATAGGAGATGTGCATGACTCATTTATGTGGAACTACTGAGGACTGCATTAATTGACATTCTGTTTAGTTGGAATTGTGTTTTGTATGTGGGGGTTGCATATATATATATATATATATATATATATATATATATATATATATATATATATATATATATTTAGTTATTCTCTTTAATGCTATTATTTATACCATACTCTGAATTCAAATAATTTACAGAACTTCATGTTTAATTGGAATTGAATTGTGGGTAGGGGAGATCTGTGTACATCTATAAAGTACATGAATAAGCAATGGACAAAAAGCAATGACACATAGATAGATTGCCATTCCTTCTGGTTGCAGTCAATAAGAAATCACCATATTAATAAGCAACCATTTTCGGGTCCATTCCATCATAAGGAAGTGACATATTAAAATAAGCATCCTGCCATGTAAACTTAACTGCTGCCACTACACCCTTATCACTGCACACATGATAGTTTCTAAAGTCAGAATTTATTTTGTTTGATACTCAAAAACAATCTGATGTGTAGTACAACAGAATACAGTAAACAGAAATGGCATATATAACTGAATATTTCATTTTTTTCAGTATTGCTTTCTGGTGCCTTAGCAGGTAAGCACAGCTGGGTGCAAACTGTTTTGGCCTGGCCAAGACAAGCAACTCCAACCTTGAAACAGCAAAGCTTGCCATAAGAGAGAGCATTTTTTCCAATTATAATTCTGATATATTTGGTTATATTTCCTTTTTTATAGTGCATCTGTGACCAGCGCAGAAAAGTAGAAAAACTGACTATGAATTGCAAATGGTACAAAATAATCTTCATTAGCATACAAAGATTTATATCACTCCTTATTTGCATCTGATTATCTGACCATTTGTATAAGTACATTCAAGGTCACAGCACTTTCACATAATGGCCTCTATGAATTAAAGTTCGGCTGCACTTGTTTGCGCACCCCCCCTATATCCTTAATGCATTTCCCTAACTGACTATGAATAGTGCCCCAAATATTGTACTTTGAAGTACATCTGATTAGTTTTCAGCCTAAGATGATTCTGAGATCCTTCTTTATGTTAGGTAACATTGCTAATGCTGTAAAGTTGCATATGGAATTTTCTTAGCCAACTAAACTATAATCATTTGATTTGCCACTGCTGTTTCTATCTTGAAGTTTGCATTTCTAATTAGAGTTCACCACAGAATGCATAAAGGAACCATGGCATTGCTATTAGGAGAGGAAATGGTTTTGAAAAAGCAGATGGGTAACAAAATAGAACTTCTTAACTAATTAAGATACATTCCATGTGAAATCTAAGCTTGAGCATACTGATCTTCCCATATCTTTGTAACTATCAGATCGGGTTATATAGCAAAAAAGACTCATAAAGTATCTTCAGTGCCAAAATATATTACACCATATTTAAATACATTTATTTTGAGATTAATAGTTTAGCACTGCGATCCAAATTATTTTAAAGTGGAACTAGCCCAGATTTTTTGCTTGAGAAGTTTGCTTACATTTTAGAACTGTGTAAATAACTTGTTTGAGGGAAGGTTTTCAAAGAGCCTTGTTAACATACTGCAAGTCAGATTACACAAACCATCAGTGAAGGTGGGTTTTTCTAGGAAGTGCTAAGAGTTTATAGTTGAAGTTTGTCCTTTGTTATTTTCCTTCCCCCACTCATAGGCAATTAGATTTATTGAATGACTGGATTTTATAGGTTCATAGGTTCATAGGAGGCTACTAGGCTAGTTAGAAGCCTAGCCAAGTTCAACCCTTGTTCTCTTAAGGGTCTAGAGATATGGTCTATGTTATAAACAGATATAAATCAGCACCAACTGCCCCTATCCAAGGGGGACACAGGTGAAGCCCCCCTGGGGTAAATTTACTGTTTCCTATCCAATCGTACAAATTACACTTAAAAGGGGTTAATAAGGGGCTCTATTTAACCTGCATTACAAGTTTATTCCAGAGGAGATGCAACCTCTGAGAAACATATCTGTCTCCCCAGCAAGTCCTGTTGGTGTCACATGCTAGGTTAAGGTCCCTAGAGCAAGTGAATTGTGTACCGTTTGACTTATGAATGTGCAGCATTTCTATTAATTCAGGAGCAGAGGTTGCTCGGTATGCAAGGCACATGTCACTTCTGAGTAGTCTATATGATACAGAGTATAGTGACTGTGATTTCAGTCTGTCCACATATGACATGTGCTGAAGACCCTGAATGTTCTTTGTGAGGAACCTTTGAGGTCTCTCCAGTTGCTGCAGGAGAAGTGTACTATATTATTGGAATGATGAGGGAAGAGTGCGGGGGAGGTTATAACCTCTTTTGTTCTGGAAGCTATGGCCTTGTTTATGAGGTGAGTAACATTAAAGGCCTTCCTTGCCACTGTGGAGACATGGTGATCAAAATTAAGGTTGCTGTCAACCTGTGTGCCCAAATCTTTCACCACTGATTTAGTGCATAGGCTGTTGTTATTAATATGGTAACCTGCAGGGACATTGTCTTTGCCAAAGGGGACAAAAATGCATTTTTTTGCATTGAATTTAAGACCATGACTATGTCACCAATCATTAGTTTACATAAGTCCTTCTTGTAGAATGTTGACGTCATCTGGGGACTCAATGACTGCTCTCAGTTTGCAGTCATCAGCGAACTTTGTCCCCCACAGAACGTTTGTTTTTGCCTGTACTTCTGAGAAGTAGATTCCAAACAATAGGGGTCCCAGCACCAATCCCTGTAGAACACCACTGGTAACAGGTCTGCTGATGGAGGTGGAGTCTCCTGTTTTCAATGTATGTGTTCTGTAGGTGAGCCAGTTTTCAACCCACCTGACAGTGTATGGGTTGACCCCAAGCTGGGTTCTTCAGTGATGTCTGAGTAGGTGATTGTGCCAAAGGCCTTGGCCAAGTCTAGGTAGGCCGCATGCACAGGTTTGCCTTTGTCCAAGCACCAGGTTCAACAGGCAGGCTTTCCCTCTAACGAAACCAGACTGGGTCAGGTCAAGTGTTTGAATAAGGTCTATGATGATTCTTTCCATGTTCTTGCAGATGAATCTGGTAAGTCTAATGGGTCTATAGTTCCCAGCATCAGTGGATGCAACCCCCTCCCCCTTGTGCGAGGGGAAGACAGTAGCTGTCTTCCATGCAGCAAGGATAAAACCAGTGCTTAGGCTGTGGTTGAAAAGTGTAGTTGAAAAGAGTACCCAATGGTGTTGCTAACTTCTGTTTTAAACCATTGATAATGCAGCTTGTGATGTTGCCATGTCCCATAGATGCTGTGTTTTTGTCCTTGAAGAGAGTGGCTAAGACCTGTTCTTTAGAGATATTAGGTGGAGAATAGGTAGTAGGAACATTTTGGGGTATACGTGGTGGGGAAAGGGGGGAGACGTTTTCACTGAGCCTGTCCGCAGGTTGGCTGTTTTCACTGGTTCAGTATATGTGGTACCATTCACTGCCAGTTCAGCACAAGTCTGGGCTTTTTTTTTAAGGTTTTGGATATAGCTGAAGAATGTCTTATGGTTATCTTTAACTAGGGGTGCTTATCTAGATTTGAAGTTAGCTTTACATAACTTTGCAAGATGTCAAATTTGCTTGTTCAATCTGAGAAATGTGTGCTTCCAGTTCTGAGATCATTCCTTCTTGCTCTTAGACAGCAATTTCTCCAACTTATTATATAACCTGTTGATGGCAGATGTCCACCAGGTAGGCTTGATTTTTCTTGAGGATCTTGCTTTGGTCCTATCAAGAACAACTGAGCCAATACAATTGTATAAACATTCATACAATGCATTGGTGTATATCCCAATATAGGTGTCCTTGCCTTCAGTGCTGACAGAAGTTTTGAAGCTATTAATTCCTTCTCATAAGAGGCTGTAGATGGCTTTGGAGAAGCTTTTTAGCCTAATTTCTCCTGAGGAGGGGTCTGATGCTATTGTTACTTTGAAAGAGACTGATTTATGATTAGACTTCACTCAGACAGAGATGCCGTCTTGTCTCACACATACACACCTGGAGCCTACTTAGCAATGAAATTATACCAACTTTAACATGTACTTGTTTTAAAAAACTGTCTAATAATTATTTAAGTCTAGGATAAAGTATTTTAGATTCTTCCTTGTTGCTACAATTTTTCCCCTCCACTGGTAATTAAAACCTGATATAAAAGACAATCCCTGGGATTCAATAAACTCTGTACAGGAATAGTGCTATTCCTGCATGGAGTGGTTCAAGTCTGTGTAGCCACAGGAGTGCACCTTGCATATTCATGAAGGCATGCTGCTGTTTATGCTAAATGGACACAAACCATGAATGAGTGCAGAGGGCATGTTTAAGTAGTGCACGGACTACGAACACACCCCCTGCACTGAAAAAGTGCGGTACGGCACTTTCTAAACATGATCCAGCATAATATTAGAGAATTTCTCTGATATTATGCCAGTATTTCAGTGTCCGCAGACTCTGAAATGAAAGAAATGATCATGTCAGTGTCCACGGACACTGAAATGCATACGACAACAGGAAAGCAATGCAGGGGGCGTGTGACAGGTCTGTGACACACCCCCTGCATTGTAAAAGTGCCATATGACACCTGACAACCTGTTAAAGCAGGAAATGTGTACAAAGGCACAAATAATGGGGAGATAAAGCCCTAAAAAAGGATACATCTTAAATATTTCTCTCACAAACGTAGAAAGTTGATAGAAAACAGGCCATGCATGAGCAGAAATGTCTGAACGATAGAAATCTGAAAGTCAAATGTATGCCGTTATTCCCTGATAGCAGTTCATGTGGACAAAAGCACAAATAATGGGGGGACAAAGCACTAAAAAGGAACACTACTTAAATATTGCCTTCACAAACTTAAAAGTTGATAGAAACAGGTCATGCATTAGCATGAAATTTCTGAAAGATAGAAGTCTGACAATCAAATGTATGCCATTATTTGCAGACTGCAGTCCTCAATGACTGGTCAGAAAACCACAATACTCACTATTTAACATAATAATATACTAATAATATAATAATTTTTTTTTTACATGCTAACGAATGTTTAAGCATATCTAAGTTGTTGTGCACTTTATGTCCCACCACTAAGCATTGCTTAAACATCCCATAGGAGATAAATAGAAATATACAGCTGAAATTCCTCGACTGAGATAGTGTAGTGGTTAGAGTCCCGGCTTTAAATGTAGGCATTCATGGTTTGAGTACCAAGGCAGGCAAGTTATTTTTATATGGGAAAGCAGTGTTAAAATTGTTTTTTTTTTAACTTAAAGTATATAGTAACTGTTTTTTGTCAACCAGGGTAGTGTAGCTGGTGTAAAATGGAAGTGTGAGTGCATGTAACATGTGAAATCACCCATGTATACACAACTGTCCCATACAGTATAGTCACACCCCTTGCTAATATAATGAAAGCAAATAGACGGATGTCATGTAAAGTAAATCACTCACAAATGAAAAACAAGAAACCAAACTACTGAAAAGTAGGCAAGGATAAACGCAATGAGAGCCAGCAAACTGACAATAAAATAAAAGAAACTTGCATTTATTATTAAGCGCTTTCGGTGTGGATCAGTGCCTCACCTTCATCAGACTGAAACAAAGTGAAAATCAATTAACATTCTTTATATAGAAAAAATCTAACAATCAATGAATTAAAACCTAAATTAGTGAACCCAGTTAATTCTTAAAAGGGAAAGCCTTCGTGCACATTCTTCAAGTAATATACTGGTAAGATACATTGTTTTTAACTTGAAGTCATGTGCAAACATGAACACATTTCCTTTATCTTGTTGAATTAGTTAAAAATAAAAAGCAGCAATACATATTAATTAAAAAAATCCATAATAGTTGCCATAAATAAAAACGATATCAAGCCTTATAGCTAGTTGACTAAGCTAGCAATAGCAAAATTAATGATGAAACTAACTATAAATTAGTTAGTAAATTTAAATAAACAATATATAATAAAAGTCAATTAGTTAATTATTATGTATAAATATCTATCGCCGATGTAGTTACTAATAAATGAATATATATATATATATATATATATATATATATATATATATATATATATATATATATATATAAATATAAACCTAATAATCTAATAAGATATAAATAAGTAATAATAATTAATAGTGAATAAATACGAATACATCATTATATATGCCATTATGTATAAATACTAGATAAAACAGTACCTGTCAAATAATCATCACTTAAGGGCATGCAATTTTAAAATACATTTAATAGATAGATTTTCATTCAGCCCTGGTGGAATGGATGCCCCTGTTTTTATTTGCCAAATAAGCTCATCAATTTCTAGTAAAATCTGCCAAGGGCCACCTCTAATATCATTATCTCGATGTTGTAACACTAAAATTTAAAAATATGGCCAGGGTATTCTAAAATGTGTTTAGCCAAAGCGTTTTTAATGTCCCCCTTGTTAATGGCATAAAAATGTTTGTACATGCGCTGTTTGAGTTTCCTTTCAGTTTTGCCAATGTAATATGCATTACATTGGCAACATAAGGCTGCATAAACCACACTTTTGCTATCACAACTGAATCTTGAACCAATCATGTATGTGTTTGCACTGAGGGCAAGTACCACATTTGAACATACCTTTAACCCTACTATTTGGGACTCTTGTCTTTTTTTCAAGTAATGCTTTCAAGTTAAGCCCTCTCCTGTACGTAATACGTGGTTTCTCACCCAATGTTTTAATCAATGTTAATTCTTCTCTGATGATGTTCCAATGTTTATTTATAATATCCCTGATAAATACATAATCTAGGGAAAATGTCGATAAGAAGCTGGTCATGTAAACCCTATTCTTCTTGTTATCCAATAAAGATTCCATTGGCATGGGCTGTTGCTGTAACCCACTAAGTAAAGGCTGAAAATACCCGTTTTTTCTTTTATGACAAACTTCTTGCTTTATATTATCAATCAAGGAAGCAGGGTAGCCTCTATGCATAAACATGCCTTGCAGGTTTTCACATTCAGTCTCGAACTCATCATCATCAGACTCCATTCGGGCTGCCCTAACCATCTGAACTTTTATAATGGCCTTCTTTTGGTGGTAGGGGTGATTACTTGAAAAATGCAAAAAGGTATTTGAATGTGTAGGTTTCCTGTAAATCCTGCTGATGTACCTACGTTTACATTTGTCATTCACTAAAAGAATGTCTAAATAGTTAATCAAAATGTCGTCAAATTTGTATGTAAACTCAAGGAAACTTGTCATGGTTGAAATGTTATGGATAAAGGTTGGAATAAGAGTTTTATCTCCTCTCCAAATGCAGAACATGTCATCCTGGTATCTTGTATACCAGGAGATATGCTGTTGGTAAAGACTGTTCTGAAATAGTAACTCATTTTAACAATATGCCATGATGGCATTGGCAAAACTACCCCCACATGGTGACCCCATTGCTACACCCGACTTCTGCAAATACAGTTTTCCCTCAAAAACCATGAAATTGTTTGTCAAAACTATTTCCAATAAGGTTTCGATTACATATATGGTGTTCTCCTCTACTTTTTTTAGAACCAAAAAGTCCCTGATCCATTTCAGTCCAGTTTCCTGGGGGATAACTGTGTAGAGGTCTTTGATGTCTATGGTAATAAAGCATGCCTCAAATTGATAGTCTAGTCTGTTTATGGTACTTAAAAAAAACCAAGAATCTTTACATATCTGAGGCTCGCTATCAACCAATGGTTTTAAAATAGAATCAATATATTTGGCACAACTGTGTGTGATGGATCCCCTACCATCCACTATAGGTCTAAATGGTGGACTATTAAGAGATTTGTGTATTTTAGGAGTACCAAATAAGGCGGGTGTTTTGGGTGCAATCATTGACAAGTATTGAAATAGATCCTTGTCTATAGACCCCTCTAAAAACAAGTCATCCAATATTGACCTAATTTTTCTATATGCCTGATTGACTTCATTAAGGAACACTCTTTCATAAACGTTTGTGTTAAGATGTTTTTGCATTGCTTCAACGTAAATTAAATTATCCATAAACACAAGCCCTCCTCCCTTGTCGGGATTCACGACCCTGATGTTACAGTCATTAAGTAGATGGAGAAAATCCTGTTCAGAAGTGCTGAGGATGTTTTTAGTTGTTGATAAATGTTGTTTTTTCTCAGAGCTAGCCCTTAGATCCATTTCACAAATCTTTTCAAAAAGGCATAGTCTAGGGTGAAGGGGGGATTAAACAAACTAGGAACCCTGATAGAACTGGTTTCAGTTGAACTCACCCCCATGAGCAAATTTAGGTTTAATTTGCATACGAACAGTTTCAAATCAATGATTGTTTTGGCTAAATCCATCCTTTTACCAGGGACGTAAGTTAGCCCTTTAGATAGAAAATGAATCATGTCTTGCTGGATATCAAGGTTTGTATAGTTATAGATTTTCAAGTCACCTTGCGTGCTTACATGTATGGAAGGAGCAATACCATACACCTGATTTGAAACTGTCACCTCCTTTGTTTCCTCCTGTTCCTTTGATTGCGGTTGGTCCGTCAGTTGTTCTGTTGACCAGACCGATTGGTCCGAAAACCCTGGTCACTATTGTTTTGCTCATCATTGGGGTTAACCACGTGTGGTCGATCATGGTAGTTATCATTGGCATTAGTATCATTAGTGTTGTTGTTGCGATTGATAATTCTTTCGCTACGTCTTAACCCATTACCTTCATTGTTACTAATATTGTTGAAAGAACGAGCTTGCCCTTGGTTGTGGGTTCCATCAACCCTGTTGTTATTATGTATATCATTTTTGTCAGGGCTACTATTAGATGGAGGCTTAGGATAAGCAATATTATTCAAATAATCATACAAGTCTCTAGCTATTTTCCTCTTTTTAGTGGCAAGCATTTTATCCATAGTTGCCTGTATGCTTGTAAATGTTCTATAATAGTCATATTTGTAACGGGAAAAGTCACCATGAGTCACTATAGTATGTTCCAAAATTTCTAAATTACTCTTAAGATTATTAATTTCTTGATTATAATAATTAATAAGAGATTGTAAAAATTCCATACCTTGCCTGTCAAAAAGTTGGATCAATTCTTTAAAAAATAAAGAGGCTCTTGGTCTGAACCCACCCAATGAAACGAGGGGAAGTCTTGATGCAGTACCTACCAGGAATCGGAACAACATTGGTTTTATTAATGCAACAATGAGCCAACACAATGCACCAACTACCAATACTTCGGAAGATAATTCTCAACCTGCAGCACCACTTGCGCCAATTTTACCAACAAACCAAGCAAGTGTTTTACCATCTATGGGTACTTTTCTTAACAATAAATACAGCTTTAATACTAACAATGACAACAATGCTCCTTTGGATGCAGTAGAACAACAGAGGGAGAGTTCTTTCTCTGATCAAATTAAACTTTTCGACACCAAGCTTTTCAGATGCAGGAAACTCCAACTGGAGGTCTCGTATTTACAAGAGTGCATTACCAAAAAAAATCATACCCAAAGGCTTGCGTCAATGGCATTATCCAGCTGGATTAATACATGATTCTTTATTTTTTAAAGAATTGATCCAATAGATTGCACCCAAAACACCCGCCTTATTTGGTACTCCTAAAATACACAAATCTCTTAATAGTCCACCATTTAGACCTATAGTGGATGGTAGGGGATCCATCACACACAGTTGTGCCAAATATATTGATTCTATTTTAAAACCATTGGTTGATAGCGAGCCTCAGATATGTAAAGATTCTTGGGGTGTTTTAAGTACCATAAACAGACTAGATTATCAACTTGAGGCATGCTTTATTACCATAGACATCAAAGACCTCTACACAGTTATCCCCCAGGAAACTGGACTTAAATGGATCAGGGACTTTTTGGTCCTAAAAAAAGTAGAGGAGAACACCATATATGTAATCGAAACCTTATTGGAAATAGTTTTGACAAACAATTTCATGTTTTTTGAGGGAAAACTGTATTTGCAGAAGTCGGGTGTAGCAATGGGGTCACCATGTGGGGGTAGTTTTGCCAATGCCATCATGGCATATTGGGAAAATGAGTTACTATTTCAGAACAGTCTTTACCAACAGCATGTCTCCTGGTATACAAGATACCAGGATGACATGTTCTGCATTTGGAGAGGAGATAAAACTCTTATTCCAACCTTTATCCGTAACATTTCAACCATGGCAAGTTTCCTTGAGTTTACATACAACATTGACGACATTTCGATTAACTATTTAGACATTCTTTTAGTGAATGACAAATGTAAACGTAGGTACATCAGTAGGATTTACAGGAAGCCTACACATTCAAATACCTTTTTGTATTTTTCAAGTAATCACCCCACCACCAAAAGAAGGCCATTATAAAAGTTCAGATGGTTAGGGCAGCCCGAATGGTGTCTGATGATGATGAGTTTGAGACTGAATGTGAAAACCTGCAATGCATGTTTATGCACAGAGGCTACCCTGCTTCCTTGATTGATAATATAAAGCAAGAAGTTTGTCATAAAAGAAAAAAACGGGTATTTTCAGCCTTTACTTAGTGGGTTACAGCAACAGCCCATGCCAATGGAATCTTTATTGGATAACAAGAAGAATAGGGTTTACATGACCAGCTTCTTATCGATGTTTTCCCTAGATTATGTATTTATCAGGGATATTATGAATAAAAATTGGAACGTCATTAGAGAAGAATTAACAGTGATTAAAACATTAGGTGAGAAACCACGTATTACATACAGGAGAAGGCTTAACTTGAAAGCATTACTTGAGAAAAAGACAAGAGTCCCAAATAGTAGGGTTAAAGGTATGTTCAAATGTGGTACTTGCCCTCAGTGCAAACACATATTTGAAGGGACTAGATGTATAATTAATAACAAAACATACATGATTGGTTCAAGATTCAATTGTGATAGCAAAAGTGTGGTTTATGCAGCCTTATGTTGCCAATGTAATGCATATTACATTGGCAAAACTGAAAGGAAACTCAAACAGCGCATGTACGAACATTTTTATGCCATTAACTAGGGGGACATTAAAAACACTTTGGCTAAACACATTTTAGAATACCCTGGACATATTTTTAAATTTTTAGTGTTACAACATCGAGATAATGATATTAGAGGAGGCCCTTGGCAGATTTTATTAAAAAATGATGATCTTATTTGGCAAATAAAAACAGGGGCGTCCATTCCACCAGGGCTGAATGAAAATCTATCTATTAAATGTGTTTTGAAATTGCATGCCCTTAAGAGATGATTATTTGACAGGTACTGTTTTATCTAGTATTTATACATAATGGCATGTATAATGATGTATTCGTATTTATTCACTATTAATCATTATTACTTATTTATATCTTATTAGATTATTAGGTTTATATTTATATATATATATATTCATTTATTAGTAGCTACATCGACGATAGATATTTATACATAATAATTAACTAATTGACTTTTATTATATATTGTTTATTTAAATTTACTAACTAATTTATAGTTAGTTTCATCATTAATTTTGCTATTGCTAGCTTAGTCAATTAGCTATAAGGCTTGATATCGTTTTTATTTATGGCAACTATTATGGATTTTTTGAATTAATATGTATTGCTGCTTTTTATTTTTAACTAATTCAACAAGATAAAGGAAATGTGTTCATGTTTGCACATGACTTCAAGTTAAAAACAATGTATCTTACCAGTATATCACTTGAAGAATGTGCACGAAGGCTTTCCCTTTTAAGAATTAACTGGGTTCACTAATTTAGGTTTTAATTCATTGATTGTTAGATTTTTTCTATATATAGAATGTTAATTGATTTTCACTTTGTTTCAGTCTGATGAAGGTGAGGCACTGATCCACACCAAAAGCGCTTACTAATAAATGCAAGTTTATTTTATTTTATTGTCAGTTTGCTGGCTCTCATTGTGTTCATTCTCGCCTACTTTTCAGTATGTAAAGTAAATCATATACACCTACTAAATGAAGCCATTAGCCTGATATTTTTTTTAAATGAAAAGTGAGCAATGTCCATCTATGCTTACCAGGTTTTAGCATTGCTTAGACATGAATGCTAAGCAGCAGGTAGCTCAGCTAAGCAGATTTGCGCACTGTTAAGCAGTGCTCAGCAATTACCCCTTTAAGCACTGTTCAACCCTACTTAGTGGGTTTGTACGTTGCTAAGCTGTGCTCAGCATTTTCAAAATGGTCTTATGATGACAAAGATTGGGAATATGGCCTTATTTAAACCGTGCAAGCAGGAATACAGTAATAACTTGTTTAGTTTGATCTCTGCAGGAACATGTCTGGTGTTGTTGAGGAAGCACGCTTTTTATTGCAATGCTGGAGCATCCAGGAGCCCAAGGTCATGGCTGGACTCCTTGTCAAAAACCATGACAATAGACTGCTGCAAGGCCAGTACCAGGGCTCACAGTATAAAACGGAGGCCTGGGACCATCTCACATGTGATCTCACCAGTGCTACTGGCATCCCCCGGACTGGTGAATAAGTATGGCACCACTATGCTGACCTAAAGCAGAGGAAGGGGGAACTCTTGGCCAGTGGATCCGAGATGCATGGGCACAGAATGCTACAGTAGTGAGTAAGTATCACTATCAAATAGTTTGTAGCAAATACTAGCCTGAGAATGTGATAGACAGGTATGCATAATGTTTGTTTCTCTCCCCTACAGTTGCAGCAGAGAGGGCTATGAACATTGATGCCTATGGTGACAGACTGCTGAGGCTGTGCCAGCAGGCTGGTAAGTACAAATCTGTCTTGCAGTATATTGTTCAAATAGCTAACAAGGAGTACATTGCTTAGCGCTAGTAGGTATACTGTTACTGTGCGAACTGAATAAATAAAAATGTTTGACAGACTAGTACTGATGTGCAATAAAACTACCTAAAAAACTGTTGTTTTTAATCTGATATGTTGTTGTAGACATTTAGAATGTATACAGATTCTACACAGCAAATGTGGCTGTGACAGCATACATTAACTGAGCTTCATCTGTGAACCAGCTGGAAGGAAAAACTGTAGATGGTGGAGCTGTAAAACAAGATGTAACTGAAATGTGAACTATATATTGCACTAAGCTCTGAACCCTGAATAGTAATGTGTGAACTGTCAAACTGTGTTCTATCCAGCATTGCCTTGTGTTAACTTTTGCTTTCCAGATTGTAGTAATCCAAAGGATTAATGCACAGTACAATAACTATCTGTAATGCATGCATTTCAGGATTACAAGGTCAGACTGTCGAAACAAGAGACTATTAGGCAGAAACCAGTGAAACTAGAACAGCAGTTCCTTAATAGCTCAGTGTGATGAGAAATAGCTTAGTTGTTAAATTTGCATACACAGACACAGTTTGAATCCAGGGAGTGGTCCTAAGAAGTGTGCATATCTACACACAAGAAATCTGGAATAAATGTAAAAACAGTCAAGTAGTGATATTTTCTCCACGGGTTGTATAGGTAAGGAAATGTTGGTAGTAGCTGTATGAATGGTATACTAATAAACTATACAACTGTTCAACTGTCCCACCACATGCCTACAAATGACAGCAGGATAGGTACATACAACATGCACTATTCCTGATACACATCTCTCAAGTGTCACACTGTCATGGCTAGTGGTCACTGCTGCCAATAACCCTGGACACAGATAGGAAACCAGTTGAGGTATGCCAGTAGCACACACACACACACACACACACACACACACACACACACACACACACACACACACGCACGCACACATAACAGCACTTCAGGGTACCCCTCCTGTGCCAGATATGTAACCCTGACATGTATAAGTCCCCTCTAGGCATGTACCCAGAGTTGTAACAGTTTGTCCCATACCATTCCAGGCTGACAGTTTGAGAGGTATGCTTGTGCTACAAAAGCTATGGGCCATAGGCAGATGTAAAGTGAGGGCAGACCCATAGAGTATTGAGCAGTACTGTTGTGGAAAATAGAAGTATAAACAGTTGTCAATGGACTTTTTATCTCTCCCTTCACCCTTCATCTGGATCAATCAATAATTCATATACTATGAGTATGTTTTACTCCAAACCTAATGTTAGGACTTGTGTTATAATATCGATCTTATATTTGAATGGTTGCATGTGAACATACCTTGTTCAAATACCATTGTTGGTGGCCTGTTGCCATCAATGTTATTGGCATGATGTTGCGATGCATACTGTTGTTCCCTTTATGCATGTGTTCATTTTTCTATGCAACTGCTTCAAATCTGTTTTATGGGGATAATTGGAAGACCCATGCATACTGTTATAACTAATTTGGAAATGTGTTGTTCAGGACTAACCGACACATTCTTTAAAACCTCAACACCATAGCAGGTTTGGGAAGGCAGATCCCAGTGGATCCACCTGTCCCACCTCATCTGGCCGTGGCACCAGGGCCCAGCATATCTGAGACCCAAGCCGGGCCTTCCTCATCAACTAGTCCTGCACCACCTTTGGATGGAACCTCCTTAGGGGACAGGACACATCCCCCCCGCAGACAGGAACCTGTCACCTGCAGTTAGGTCCAGGGTTTGATGTGCAGCTCCATACGATGGGCAACTGCACCAGATTGAGGGTTGCCTGACACACCTTGATGGCAGGCCACCCTTCTGTCCAGCCCCCAGCACAGCCACCTTCAGGACCATGAAAGAGCAGTGGTGACTACCCATGGTTGGGGACCAAAGTCCCACTGTATCCATTCGGGGGCTTATCGGCTTCGGATTCCCAACCACCATCCCTGTCAAAGGTGTTTATCTCCCTCATGTGTCATATACCTCTCCTATCTGCTATCTTGTCTGTCTTTTCTGTTTGCAAATGCAGCTTATCCCACCCAACCTACCTCCCCATACATACCTACAGCCCTTACCCAACATCCCACTCTCATCTTAAAAAAAGGCATCTGTCCCACAAAATAAACATTGCCCCATACATAGCTCTACATTTCACCACCATGTACAGTGAAAGTAATCAATCAACCCACAGATTACTCTTCAAATGTCTGTCACCAACATCCCTCCCTGTGGGGTATGAGGCTGTAAATTACAAATTCTATACATGTAATTCACAACTGTTGCTGCTGAAGATATGTAGAGCTATGGTCCTTTCTTACATCCATCCTGCACATCCCTAGCTGCTTTTCATAATGTTTTACCCTCTGCTTGCCCACATTTCACCACTTTCCTATCACCCTTTTTTCATTTCTTTAAAGAAAATTAGCACGGGTGTAAGTGGTGCTAATCGAAGCTACCAGGGATAAACCGTGTGTTAGCACTCTGCGCAAAACCACGCCAACCCATTTACAACTACTTAAAAATGCCTTAATCACTCTGTCTCCATCAGCCCTTGTTCTGCCTGGCAACAAAGTGATTATTCCAGCCAAGACTCATTCCCAGGATGCTGTGCACTACAATCACAGCAACTTACCACTACACCATCTGAGCTATGGGAATCTGTGATGCTTTTGCAAACATATCATTCATTATGGTCATTTAACATTAATGTAAAATGTAATCACCTCCTAGTCTGGAATCCAGGGCCCTGTGCACAACAATCACAGCAACACACCACTACACAATCCAAGCTGTAGGAGTCCATAATGTTTTGCAAACATATCATGCAAAACAGTCATTCAACATAAGGGGGAATTATATATAGGTTTACTATCATTATGTCAAAAATTAAAACAAAACGTGTACTTATCAGGGAAGTGTTTTGCCAAAAGTACACAATTCCAAACCTTCCTAAAGTCGAAAAACAGCTGTTAATGTCGAAAATGTCACGAGCGACATTTTTGACACTTCACAGCAATCCCACCCTTCCCTTAACTCCCTAACTAACTAGCCTAAACTCACGTTTATGCAGGGGGGGCAAGACCCCCTGCACCGCCATGTGGGGGTCTGTGGCCCCCACACCCCCCTAACTTAATATTCCAACTCTGAGATTGCACTACAGTGAGGAAAGAGATGTATTTCCCTAACCGCACTGTACTGCGATCCCCTTACATGAGTGAACATTATAATTGCGAATGCACAGTCCATTCGCAATAATAACGTTCACTCACATAACCTGCCAAAATATAAAGTATTCGAACTTCTGTTGTACGAATACTTCATAGCTGTGCAATTGCAAGGCGAAATTATCATAGTAAACCTATATATATATATATATATATATATATATATATATATATATATATATATATATATATTTCTCTCTCTCTCTCTCTCTACATATATATATATATATATATATATATATATAGAGAGAGAGAGAGAGAGGGAGAGATTCATATATATATATATATATATATATATATATATATATATATGCAAATAAGCAACCCCTTACTGCAACACATCTACAAACAGCCTGAAAAAATGTGGGGATAAAGGACAAACAATAGTGACATCCGTGAAATATGGCTGTCATACATGTTGAAGTCTGCTAGAGTGGCATAGTTTGCTTTAACATACAATGCCAAATAGATTCCAGGTCTGAAACACAAATTAATGTCATTATTTTCTGATGTCAATGCACACATCATCCCAGTTATTTCTCAGAAACCCACAACTGTTGTGGCCAACAGACAAAACATATGAGACACACAATAGGACAGTGTTTAGACATCTGGATAGTAGAGAGGTATGACCGCAGTCATGTAACAGAATGGAAAAACCCATGACAGCCACCAACCATGTCTCCCAGCACCTTCTGAAGCACAGTAAGACCAACATGACACTAACCCAAATCAGCTCTGGGCAATTACCCATGTATATCCAAAGATATCATGCACTACAGGGATGGAACTGTATGGAAAAGCAGATAATGGTGCATAAATGTCCACCAACAACCATTTGCACCACAGTCACAGCAACATACCAGTACCCCAAATGAACTCTAGAGTAGAATAACTGTTTGAACGAACATATCCTGATTCCCAGTCACACAATACACTGGCAGATACTGGCCTAACTCACAGTGTACTGGGAATCCTGAGGTGTTAAAGGAACACACACACCTGATACACCACCAGCAGCCATAGCAGCATGCAGTTAGATAGACAAAGGATCTGTAACACTCACATCTGCTACTCTCCCTACTCAGCCAAACAAACATCTAGACACAACACTGCTATACATCTTGGCAGTCACTTCACAATGGCCAGACATGCATAACTCTCATATGTACAGATTTTCACAGAATGTCCAGGGTGTGAGACCATATTCATGGCCACTGCCACATACCACTCCCAGGAGTCTGCTAAGTCAATGGAATGATACCTTGAGTGCAGTCAATAAATAATGATATCATATACGTCTGACCCTCTTACTGCAAGATTCCTGGACAAAGCATGACATACTTGGTGGACAGGGGACTGGAAAGAGGGACATATCTCACATAATGGTGTTACAAACAAAACAGTTGACAGTGTCACAGGCTTTGTTGTAACATAACATCCCTGAAGGATATGATGTCTGAAATACCACTAGATGTCAACAGTTACTGACTACAATCCTCATATTATCCTACTGCTCCCACAAAAGCAGACATTCTCTGAGGAACAAACCAAACATAACAGGTGAACCCCTGGGTAGTCTGTGGACATCCAGACAGTTGAGAGGTATGTCAGAGACCTATCACTCTCAGACGTCAAGTCACACAGAAAATGCATATCCAGATGAACTCTGTTAAACAAGCAACTCTCTATGTGTATAGCAGCATTACTGACTTACAATCTGTACCCAGTTCTGGAGCTTTGTTCCCCATGTTGCTGGGCTGTCTCCACATGTCCTCCCCTGAGAGGTATTCCCACCCTCTGTCTGTGAGACTGTAGCCCCCACACCTCCTAAATGTCCTCCACACAGGCAAGGGAAAGGGGCAAGGCCCACATGAAGGCTGTCATTATAGCATTGTGTTGCTATGGCATTGGAAAATGAAAGACAACATAGATGCTCTGGATGCAAGTAGCAAGGGGGAAACACTGACTGGTGCACAGACCATCATCTGCCCATGACCAGTAGCTACAAAAGGCAAGCTGTTGCCTATGCAACACAGGTCTCAACCCATCTACACAAAGACAGACTGTGACTACACAAACCTAACCAATTGCATCATTGTGAGGTAACTTCTGAACACTATAACAGGTATGTCAGTCATGTAAACATGTAATGGAATGCAGAAGGGGGCTGCAATGATGCCAAATTGGACATTAAACACTAGGCCGCAAAAAGACCTGCTGGACTCACATGTTGCTTTCCAGCACTTTTGTCCATTTTCTGCTTGCCCTGCCTGCATTGGCATGGAGCACATCTCTGGCCCCTGACTCACCCCAGAAAAGGTCAGCTCATGTATGACTACTAATGGAGTATCTGTTGTCCAATACTGAGTGTGTCACTGGTAGGCCAGCTACCTGGGATGTCGTAATTAGTCATATGTCACCTGTGAATGCTACTCTGATACATATGCTTGTCTTACAAATGTAATAGATGTACATAGGTTATGTGCATACTACATGACAGGTGCAGATGTGTGTAATGATCTGTATGTGATGTATGGACTCCATGCCTGCCAACCATCCAGAGTGTTGCAGACTGACCACATGTCTGCCTCATATTTGTAGTCATTGCCTCAGACAGTTGTGTATTGTCCGGCACATCACTGGCAAACCATTAAGGACTGCAGTCATAGCAAATTAGCATACATGTCATTGTCAGATGTCATATCCTGAAGAGTGCACCTGTGAATGTGACACCTTCTTTGCTGGCAAATAAGTGTGTTTCAGCTATATTCACAAAGTGACACTATTTACTGACCTTTGCCCACCACTGATGTGTGCCTTTGTCCAGATGTCATGCACTAACAGGAGCTAGGTGTCTTACCATGACACCCATGTCAATGCAAGCATACTTTGTCCTTTAGGATGCTGACATCTGAGCAGTCACTGATACCTGCTGACTAGCTGTGGAGAGCATGCCAACCTTTTCAGGTCACTCATCCCATCATACGTGTAGTCCCCAAATGGAGGACTGCAAAGCCACAGGAGGTGGAGTGTTGAACATTAGCATACGCATACACACCTCCAGGCTGGCCAAACAGTATTCTGCATGGGTGACATCCTGAATGCAGTTAACAGTTGACAAAATGCTAACTCAAATCATAGCTTGCTACAGGCCTCCAAACATGACTATGGACACCCACCACACCTATTGGGACCTGCTGGAATCTGTCAAGACTGAATTGTCTACCCTGCCCCTAGGTGACTTCAAATACCAAGCCTTAGTGTGCCTGACCTATGTCACCAGAACATGAATGCATATAGATTACTCGACTTTGTCAATGGCAATGCAGTGCAGCAGCAGGTCAACACCCCTACGGCAGGTGGGAATCTCATGTACCTGGTCCTAACCAACATGAGTAGTCACTGTAGCATTCCTACAGTGCCACCCACCCTTGGTAATATCTGTCCACATAGCCATCACTGCTCAGATCACCATCTACCCTGCCCCCACCCCTTTACAGTGTGAAGCAGAATGAACTGTACACAAATGACTATAAATCCCCTCAGAGCAGGTAGAAGTAGCTGTACAGCCAACATCCCATTTGTTGGAACTAGAAGCAGTGTCCAGTCCCACACCACAATACTATGTGGGCACGCACATAGCTGTATGGACTCAGCAGTACCTGACAGGGCAACATCATCTCCCTCAAGATAGGGTAAATGCCTGTAGTGGACATCAGCAATACACAAATACCATAATACTTAGAAATGAGTGCTGGATGTGCCGGGAAGGAACAGGTGCCTCATTGGAAGCAATGTCACCTTGGTCTGTACAAGCAAATAAGGGCACAAGTGATGTACCCCAGACCTGTCTTTGAGTGCAAGACAGATCAGTAGGCCTTCCACACATGTGTCTGCAATTCCAGAGGCAACACATAAATCTGCTCTGTAGTGGTGGTCAATAACACCACATGCACATATGGCATAGATATAGGCAACCGGCTGCAGACAGGTGAATAGTGAACACCACCCCCCTGTCTCCCCATTGGTACACATGTGCATGTGCAGCACCTGCCCCCTTCCCCTCATCATAAGGAAGAAAGTCTGTAATGCCCTCTCAAAGGCAACACACAGAGGTCTCCATATTTATGATAACATCCCTGGCTGCATCCCACATGAACACAGGCATGGGCTCTCTGAACCATGCCACACTGTAGTCATCCACAGCCTGAGCACCAGTGCCATTCAATCTGCACAGAGGACAGCCACTGTCATCCCTATACAGAAAGGTGGAGCAAGCCACCATCCCAGCCAATATGATGCACATCAGCCTAACTAGCCTGCTCTACAAGGACATGGGAGGCAATATCAAGGACATTATGAACATGGACATTGGCAATATCAAAATGTCTGGGCCCACACATCATGGTATTGACAAAGGGAGATCAGGCCTGTGAAAGTTGATAGACCTATCTGCAGTGATCAGCAAACAGGGACAAGGGGAAGATGGTGAACAATGCCTATCTTCACCTAGCCCTATCCTCTTACACTATTCCCCAGGTGGACAGGATACATAAGCCTACACAGCTAGACACCAACCTGTAGGTTACCAGATGGGTAGCTAACTGACCCAATGATAGTAGCTACTCAGTCAAAGTAGTAGAACTCACCCCAATAGTAGATTCATCCACAACAATGTACCCCAAGGTTCAGTCTGGGGGCCTCTATTATTTGAGATATATGTATCTGAGGTACAGGACAATAGCAGTGGTCTGTGGCTGACCAGGTGTATGGTTGCTTGTAAGCTGCCCACTGTCTTACACCCCCCTACTGATGTGGCCATCCCCCAAGAGGCAGTCACCTGATTGCTGACCAATACAAGAAACATTACCACAAACGGAATGCCAAAAGAGCCATTACTCCCCCTGCTGTGGCAGATGTCATCCACACTAAGCATGACAGTAATAATTTACTGAGCATGCAATCAGCTGTGAGCTGACTTGTGCACTGAGGTTGGTAGCAACCTGAGAGTTAGTCACTGTGTGGGCACCATTGTACAGAAGGTCTCTACATGGCCCACCTCACAAATATTGGTATGTCATAGGTAGGCCATAGGTAGTTGTAAAGTGAGGGCAGACCTCTAGAGTACTGTACCTAATAGAGTCTCTGTCTCTAGTAGAGTATCTGTCATAAAAATAGAGGCCTATGCAGTTGTTAAAGGACTTTTCTTCTTCCCCCTACCCCTCATCTGCATCACCAATTATTACTCATACACTGCGGGCATGCTGTTACCAAAACTAATTTTGGGACATGTGTTACATTATTGTTCATCTAATTAATTGGTTCCATGTTAACATACTTTGTTCATACCTTGTTCACATAGCATTGCTGGTGGCCAGTTGCCAACATTGTTACTGGAATGCTGTTACAGTGCTTACTGTTGTTCCAGTTATGCATGTGTTCTGTTTGCTATGCAGCTGTTTCACATCTGTTGTTTTTGGGTTAATTGAACACTCATGCATGCCTTTAAATCTAATATTGAAATGTTTTGTTCATGACTGAGCAATATATCTTGGAATACCTCAACAACATAGCACATTTGGGAAGACTGATCACAGTGGATCCACCTGTCCTGCCCCATCTGGCCATGGCACGAGACCCCAGCACATCTGGGGCACACCATGGAACTTCATCACCTGGGGATGCTGCCAGAGATGAGCCCAGCATCCACTGTCAGTTCCGTGGCATGGTGTGCAGTATCATCTGCTCTGAGTTGGGTGGTCAGCTGTGCAAGATGGAGGGCTTCCTGGTGCACCATGAGTAGCAGGCTGCCCCTCCTATCCAGCCTCCAGCACAGCCACTGTTGGGGCTGTGAAGGTGCAGTCATGACTGCCTGCAGGTGGGGATGTCAGTCCCACCATATCCATACGGGGGCTCATGGGACACTGATTCCCAGCACCCCCCCATCCAAGGTGCTCACCCCCCACATGTGTCATACACTGCCCATGTCTGCTGTACTGTCTGTCTTGTCTGTTTCCCTACCCAACCTACCTCCCCAGACATACCCCCAATCCTTCCCCAACATCCCACTCTCACCATAACAAAGGAAAAATGGCATCTGTCCCAAAAACATTCATTGTCCTATACATAGCTGTCAATTTCTCACAGGTTTCCAGTGGACACATGTAATCTAGTCCATTTGGCATGACAACACATTTCTGTTGTCCTCACCCCTCTCACTGGGGTTAGAGTGTCCAAATTCACCTCCAAATCCCATACAAATGTACAGCTATTGCTGTATTAAAAGTGGACAGCAATGGACCTTCCCTACACCCATCTTGCACTTCCCTAGCTACCTTTCATATTGTTTTTTCCTCTGTGTGCCCATTTTTTACCACTTTCCTATAACCCCTTTTTCTTTTCTACTAAAGGAATTAGTGTGAGTGTAAGTGGGGATAAGAGGGAGTAAGTGAGTTTGCCATCCTCCAAATGTCCTGCTCTAACAGGTTGAGTGGTATGACTGAGCAGGAAGAGTGTAAATACAGTGTGCCATACTGACATAAGCAGAGATGTATATCAGGTATTGCCTGTGCAAAGGTATGTATGAGTAGGTGTAGCTGGAAGCCTGAAAACAACAGACATGAGAAGCAAAATGTTAGGTAAATAAGCTATACATGTTGCACACGTGTGTAATCTTATTTTCAATGCAATCAACAGACATAGATAGCCACAGATACTGATTGTTGCATTGCCCTGTCACAGACATGGATACTACAATAAGCGTGATTATCCGGTTAAAATTGGAGAGGTGTCCAACTGTGTCATAATCTTGTGCCCATGCCTACTACAAACAGCTATATAAGCACCTGCATAACTTTATGGACTCAGCAAGGGTCTATATTACATTATTGAATACTTACATCGAACGTGATATGGTCGACATCATATGTTCGAAGTTGCAAACATTCGAAAATTCAATAAAACAAATTAAAAAACAGGAAAAACTTACCTTAATGTGTTAAGCAGGGGGTCAAGCCCCCTGCACCCCCCATGTGGGGGACACAGCCCCCCAAAACTCCCACTCTTTAAATATACCAACTCTGAGATCACACTACCGTGCAGTAAACAAAAATCAGCTCTACAGAGATTTCCTCTTTCATTTTTGAATACTTGCAACTTCGAACAGATGGTGTCGACCATATAACGTTCAATGTTGTTAGTATTTAATAACGTAATATAGACCCACTCAGCAATACCTGATTTGTAAAACCTGCCTCCACCAAGGTAGAGTAATCCTCTTTGCTGGACATCGGCAATACACAAACCACATAATTGGCCACTATATTGGCTGTACAAGGACAATTAATAGCAGGCACCAACTTGGAAACAGGTCAGCCTTCGTCTGAACAAGCATATGAGGTCACAGGTGTGTCACTGTAAGGCTATCAGTACAAATTGGACACATCCACCGAGGCCCATCACAAGGTTGTCTTCACATATGACAACAACCCAACCCACCCTCTACTGGTAGTCAATCATACCACATATACACACAGCATAGCTATAGCCATCCCGCTGCAGACAGGTTAAAGGAAAACATCACCCCCTGTCCCACCATCAGTATAGGTGGATATGCACAGAACCCGCACCCATTCCCTCATCATTAGGAAGTAGGTACATAATGCCTACTCAAAGGCAACAAAATAAGTCACCATGGGACCTGATAATATCCCTGTCTGCATCCTACATGAACTCAGGCATATGCTCCCGGCTCTATTACACACCGTACTCAAGCAAAGCCTGAGCACCACTGACATCCCATCTGAAAGGAAGATGGCCACTGTCATCCCTCTACACAAATGTGAAGGATGAATGGTGGATTATGCAATTTACTGGCTCTCATTGGGGGGGAAAATGACACATCAGGACTAGGAGTGCAATGTGAGCTCATACTGTGCTGATAGATGACAGGGGTATGATCTAGTCATACATGGTGGCTTATGATAAACAATGTTGATTTTTAGGTTCTGTAAAGGATGTTGACCAATGTATGAGGTCCTGTAATGCATTTCCCTGTTTATGTCTTCCAGGTGACATGCCATGTGTCCATCAGCCCCAGTACTATGCAGCTGAAAATGAGGCTATTATTAACCTTATCATCCAGCACCATGGGGTGATGTTTGACTGTAGCCAGTAGGATCTGGGGATGTGGACTGCACTGTTGGATGAGCTTGTCCACAGGATGAACAACATTGGCCACCATGACCACACATATGATCAGGCCAGCCATCGTACGACTGACCTTATACATTGTGCCCGGCAAAGGGCTGCTGCCATGGCCAGGGACTGTAACACTACAAGTGAGGGTCCTGCCACACAGGCCCCACTTATGGCAACAGAGGAGCTCCTTGCCAACCTTTTGGTAGCCCCCAAACACCAGTCAACACAAGAAACACAAGTCGTGGAGGTGGATGGCACCCAGACAACAGGCAAGGAGCATCCAGGTAAGGCCACGGTGTACATCAACTGAATCATGTAACAGTCCTACTGGCTTCTGTAGAGTATTTAGATGCATATGTGAGGTCAAACTGCATTTGTGGGTGGGGTTTAGTAATGCACACAAGTGCACATCTACAGTGAAGGACAGCAAAATGTGTACTATCAGAGCTTGTAGTGTGCATGTGCAGAAAAGTAGCATTCATCTTGTTCCAATGCCAAATGTGAGTCTGCTGACAATACATCTCCCTCACAACTACATAGATACCTCTGGTCTCGATGTGGGACAGCAGCCTGAAGTGGGTGAGTATGGGATTGTCCTGTTGTGGCCCACCAGTACCCCAGGCATGTTAAGGTCATGCTTTTTACCATACACACAACTGCTACTCTCAGCTATATTGTGGTATATGCATGTTCATTTGTGGTGGGGGTAACTGCATTGCATCACAGTAGTCATCACAGGGGCCTATTTGCAGGAGATGTAACATATCTGTAGCATACCTCACAACTTGTCATTGCAAGAAATCTCGACAAAGACGGACAGAATGGGAGGACAAAGGCCTAAGACTAGGGACATAGTTCATAAATCAGTGTTATACAGTGCATATAAATGGTGTACACACACCTGTTAAAATGCCACGTATTTGTGATATACAAAAATGAGAGCACAATAACACATTGCCGAACTCTTGCAACCTTTCATGTGACCTATAACCTGTGCAATTCAATTGTAAAACAAACAAATCTGTTAGGGGAACAAGTATGATAAATGTAAAACATACAAGAAACTAGATGCATAACTGTGCACAGGTTGAAGCTAATACTGTGTTGAAGCAGCTTTACATATAATTACAGCATTACGTGTTCTTGGATACACTCCCACCATCAATTACAGATACTCTTTAATTAACAGCAAATAACAATCAGCTGTCCTACCAGGATTTTCCTGACATTAACTCAGTTGCCTGCTACAGCAACAGGCATGGTTCGCATGCTCTTCTTGACATGTATGTGAAGTCTATTCCTTAGCATGGGCAGTCTCTGGGTTGTGAACCTGCCATCTAGCATGTTCTGTTGATTGTGGAAATGGGGTTGAGGTCGCTGGGGCATATGGTGTGGACGGATTGCTTTCTTCAGATGTAGCATTCCTGACAGAGCTGGTTCAGACATGGCTGTGTAAATCAGGCAGAGATTGCCTCTAAGTAGCCAATATGAGACAGAGAATAGTTGGAGTCATTGAAGTCTGTCCATATAGGGCAAGTGTTTAAGGCCTAGTATCCTCTTTGTGAGGTACTTTTGCAGCCTCTCCAGTTGTTGCAGGTGTCCATTGGGGTACATGCCAAATGGGTCATTGTACTCATTGACTGGCCTAATGAGGGGAGAGTACAGGGACACAATGACCTCTTACTTCCTGGATGCATCACCCCTAGTCAGGAGATGTGACACATAGAAGTACTTTCTGAACACAGTGGCACTGAGGTAGTCAACAGAGAGCTCACTGTCAACCTGTGTTCCCAGGTCCCTTATAACAATGTCAGTGTTCAGTGGACTACCATCAATGTATTACTTCATGGAAACCATGTTGTTCCCAAAGGGGATGGCTGCACATTTTCTGGCATTGAACTTAAGTCCAGGATTCTGACACCAGTCATAAGTCTCAGTGAGGCCTTTGTGCAGAATGTCAACATCGTGTGAGGAGGTAATAATAGCACCCACCTTGCAGATGTCTGTGAACATTGTCAGTCATAGTCCCTTCGTGTTGGGCTGGACTTCAGAAGTGTGGATCCCAAACACAAGGGGACACAGGACCAAACCCTGTGGGACTGCACTCGTGACTGGTCACCAGTCTGATATGGAGTCCACTGCTTTCACACTGTGAGTTCTGTGAACCAGTTTTCAAGCTGCCTAGTGATATACGGGTTGCTGCCTAGCTGAGTGTATTTGTCTATGATTCCTGAGTGTAAAATGGTATCCACGGATTAGAAGGGCTACTTATCTTGTTATTTATTCCCTAGTGTTACATAATTATTGCATGTGGCACAGAGCTTATAGGGCTGCCGAATGTCTACAGCTACCTCTACAGTGGATGACAACAGCGGGCCTTGTAAAGTGGACACTGGAATGTGTACTGTGTGCGTGACAGCAAAAAATTGAAAAACACGCCCCCAATGGATATGGTTCTCTCTCTCACACACACACACACACACACACACACACACACACACACACACACACACACACACACATTTCCCCTGCCTAACAAGTTATTTGTAATATAGTATGATGCAATTATTGCATGCACTGCAGAGCTTATAGGATAAAGGCTGCCCAAAGGTGCTTCTAAGGTGGCTAACATCAGTTGGATTGCTAAAGTAGGGCAATGGGAAGTGTACTGGGTGTGAATGGGCTTAAAATTGTTGACCTATAAACACACACAAACTTTTACATTTGCCAGGACTCAGATTAGAACCTCTACCTAACTAATTATTGGTACTATAGTGTTACATAAGTGTCACATGTGCCACAGAGCTTATGGGGCTGAGGGCTGCCCAAAGGTACTTCTACGGTGACTGACATCAGCAGGACTGCTAAAGTAGGGGAATGGGAAGTGTACTGGATGTGAATGGGATCAACATTTTTACCCTATAAACACACATACTTTTATATTTTCCAGGACTAAGATTAGGACCCCTACCTAACTAGTTATTTGTACTATAGGGATACACAGTTATAGCATGCGCCACAGAACTTATGGGGCTGAGAGCTGCCCAAAGGTATTTCTAAGTTGACTGACATCAGCAAGACTGCTAAAATAGGGCAATTAGAAGTGCACTGGGTGTGATTGGGCTCAAAATCTTTAACCTACAAACACACACACACACACACACACACACACACACACACACACACACACACACACACACACACACACACACACACACACACATTTACATTTGTCAGTACTGTAATGAGAACCCCTACCTAACTAGTTATTTGTACTATAGGGTTATGCCACAGTTACCACATGTGCCATAGAGCTAATGGGGCTGAGGGCTGCCAAAGGTACTTCTAAGGTGACTGTTATCAGCAGGATTGCTAAAGTAGGGCAATAGGAAGTGTACTGCCTGTCAATGGGTTCAAAATCTTTAACCTACAAACACGCACACACTTTTACATTTTCCAGGACTTAAATTAGAATCCCTAACTAACTACTTATTTGTACTATAGTGTTACACAGTTATCACATGCACCGCAGAGCTTATGGGACTGAGGGCTGCCCAAAGGTACTTCTAAGGTGACTGACATCAGTAGGATTGCTAAGTAGAGCAATGGAAAGTGTGCTGGGTGTGAATGGGCTCAAAATCTTTAACTTACAAACACACACACACACTTTTTTTTATTTGCCAGGACTGAGATTAGAACCCCTACCTAAATAGTCATTTGTACCATACTGGTATGCAGTTATTGCATACACCACAGAACTTATAGGGCAGAGGCCAGTCCAACAGTACGTCTACAGTGAATGACATCAGCAGATTTTGTGAAGTAGGGCAATGGAGGTGTACTTGGTGTGACTGAACTAAAACACCTACTCCTACAAACACACTCCCCCACACCCCACACACACAACCACTGTTGCATATGCTGGGATTGTGAGTAGAACCCCTACCTATCTAATTATTTGCATGATAGTGTTACACAATTATCAACTGTGCTATAGAGCTTACAGGACTAAAGCCCGGGTACTTCTAAGGTGAATGACACTAGCAGATGTAAAGTAGGGCAATGGGAAGTGTACTGGGTGGGTAAGGCATCATAATACTTAGACTTACAGACACAGACACACACAAAGGTAGGTGATGTGATATTCCAAACCCCACCTCAGTACCATCAGACAATGAATCTCATCATCATACTGGCACATGCCAGTGTTTACAACTGGTATGCAGCTGTCTGCTGCAGGACATCACTCTATGCCATTCAGGGTATTCTTGTGCATGACTCACTGTCTGTGTGTGTCTCCCTGTGTGTCTCACTCTATCTCTGTCTGTCCCTCTCCTCCCCATGTCGATGTGTGTGTATGCTTGAAATATTGTAATATGTTGCCTATATATATATATATATATATATATATATATATATATATATATATATGTGTGTGTGTGTGTGTGTGTGTGTGTCACACACAACAGATGCAGATATACCACATATGTGTCACCTACAGCTGGCTGTGGGTGATCCTGTCTGATGTGCGTGCTAGGTTTACATAGTTGTGTGTATGCAAAGACATTTGCACAATACAGATATATATATGTGGTTTCAGACATGGGCTTCACTTCTCTAAGTGTAGGAGCATGCTCATTAAGACGTTCTGTAGTAAGTGTGGGAATCCATTCCATGGATACTAGTACTCCAGTCTGGGGTGTTGTGTGCTACAGCCATACCATGCAACCTGTCTGTGCAAGATAACTGGAAATAGGCTGCTGATATGAGGAAACAATGGACGAAACATAGTGAGGTACTGCAACTATTGCTCTTATCAATGTATGAGTTGTTCAAGTGGCAGGGTTTTTTTTCGGAGACATTTTCTGACATGTTATTGTTGACACTGTACTGTATTATGCCATCACCTACTGACAGATATAATCAGATCATCACAGTTATTTACCAGTGAAATACAAGATGGATGATGTACAGACCTATATTATGACGTAAAGGCTAGACATTCTTGCACAATCTTGCCAGTTAGGAGGTGTGGCTGCAGGCAATTGACTGTTGAAGCTGTGTAAAAGGTCCAGCACCTTGGTGATATGCTGCCTGGGGATCTCCTTGTGCGGTTTTCTTCTTATCTGACAGGTCATATCCTGGTGTGGCCATACCTGTCAACTGTACAGAATCTCACAGATTATCCAGATGGATGCCTCATATATCTGGTCGGTTTCCCTTGACATTGTAGTTTTCTAGCACATTTGTTGCAAATCACTCAGGGTTGCATTCAGGGAATACTGACAGGACATTACAGTTTCAGACTTCACACCCTTCATAACATCCATGCTACTACACACCCCTCTGTTATTCTATCAACTGTCTAACATTATGAGAGCAATATGTCAAATGTGCCCCTATAGTTGGGACTTTATCTCACCATTAAGTATTCCTTTATCCGGATTTCTTCCTCTACAAGGTTGAGAGGTATGCTACTAGCATTTAGCAGGATGGCCTTACATTTGCATTTTGTTGACTGTGTTATATTGGTAGTCTGGACCCCATGACCTTCCCTGCAAAGGTACTATGGGTGAGGCATGGGCCTTTGCCAGAGGCCTGTAGGCCATGTGAGACTGCTGCAGGACACCTGTAGTGAGCCAGTGTGTTCTGTCACTCATATGTTCTGAGGCTGCCAGGCAGTGGACATGTGCTACTAGGTACCATACCTCTCTACATATGTGAGCCAGACATCTGGACAAAGCCATGAGTAATCGGGTGACAAAAGCCTAAATATACAGATCATTGTAACTAAGGTCTATATTAGATGATCGAACTTTCAAAAGTTTGACTGTCATATTGTCAACACCATATGATCGAATTTTTGAAAGTTCAAATGTTTTAATGGAGATCTCCGTACAGGGCGGAATGGGAAGATTTCCCTATTCTGCACTGTAGTGTGATCTCGGAGTTGGTATATTTAAAGAGCAGGGAGTGTGGGGGCACAGTGTTTAAAACGTTCAGGTAGGTTATTTGTGTAGTTTATTTTTTTATTAGATTTTCAAACTTTTAAAAGTTCAATCATATGGTGTCGACCATATGACAGTCGAACTTTTTTAAGTTTTAAAGTTCGATTATCTAACATAGACCTTTGTAATTATTGGCCTTACAAACCTGGAAGGATGATACATTAACAGATTTAGCATTAGTATGCATTCTTCTATAGGGTATGAAGTCTGAGTCACTACAATACATCAATATGTCCTGACTTTAGACTTTCGTGGTTTGCCAGTGATTTGCTAGACAACCACTATTTCAGAATAAAGACCCCACAGATAAGATGCAAACCTGTGTACATTCTGCAAAAGGTCTCTGCAGTTGTGATGTATGGTAGGCACTATGTAGGTTACTCCAACCTGTGTACTGTTCATATGTGTGGCCCCCTATACATGACCTATCCAGATTCCCATCAGTAATGGATATTGACATCTGGACAGTGTGTACCATCTCCTACTGTATGTGTAGCTAACATGCAATATAGTTCGCACTGAATTTCATGGTACCTGGCCCTGTTTATCACAGTACTGTACCTAGGCCAGTATGACACAACAGCCATGAGAAGTTCCTGGCCACATCCTGACAAGAATTCCACACACATATGCATAGCTTATTGACCCCTGCATATTGTGGACATGCAACAAGTTACATTATCATGTTGATTGGGATAGCCCTGGCAATGTGTGCTCTGCTTCTGTTACCCTACAAACTTACATGTTACTGCATTTCTATGTAAATATGGGTGTGTGAGGGGGCACACCTGTCAACAGTACACATTTGCATGGACTGTGCTGATATTTGGCTTTACATTTTGGTTCCATTTAGCATAGTACTGTGCCCTGTCTTGGAAAATAGAGGCCTCTCACTAGAGACCACAGGTTAGATTGTAATGCCATAAAATTGCGTTTCAGACTTCTTACACTTCAGAGAGTCTTACTGCAACTGCAAGGCCTGCTGTGATTATCACTGTGTAAGTCTGTAGGGGGGGGGGGTATTCCATCCTTGTCACCATTTGTGTGCCTTTGTCAGACATTCCTTTATGGTTTTCTATGGCTGACTTGCTGTGTGAGTCTCGGAGTGAGTAAGGGATCCCCGCAGTGACATCCATGCATGTGACCTATGACTCCTCCTTAGTTGCCCCCCCCCCACATATACTGCAATGGGATTTATCACCTTAAATTATACTGCATAGTGTGGGGAAGCCAGCATTGTGTAGACATTTCCTGGTGTTCCACATAGCTGTCAGTTGTCTGCTGCCCTCCAGGTAGGCCACCCCATTCCCTTGCATGCATGTATGCAGCATTTCCATAGATATGCTACCAAAACATAGTAATCCATTAATTTATTGTTAAGAAGACTGACTTACCTTTTGTCTGCAGCAGTTGTGAGGACTATGCTTCAGTGCTGCTTATGTTGGATGCACACAGTACACTGCCTATACATGGTAAGTTACAGGCAATGTGAAGTGTGTGTCATCCATTTTACTGTGTGTGTGTGTCAGAGAAAGGTGTCATTCCCTGGGTTCCTACAGTGTCAGCATGTGTGCTATGGATTGCCTCTTTGCCAAGGCCTGGACGTTTTGGGCATGCCTCAGTCTGCCTGTGGGAGCAGGCTCAGAGGCTTCCTCTTCTGGGTCCCTCTGTGCCTGTGGAGACCTTGGCAATGATGCTGGGCTGTGTGACCCTTCCCCATGCTGTTCTGGCTGCAGCTGTTTCCACAGGATCATATTGTGTAGCATGGCACATACTATGAACATGTGTGCACATGTGGCTGGAGAGTACTGCAAGGCTCCACGAGATATGTCAAGGCAGCGGAACTGTGACTTGAGCATCCTAAGCACACACTCTATTATGATCCTGGTTTGTGTGTGTGCCTCATTATGGCATTCTTGTCTGGGTGTGTGTGCATATCTGATGGGTGTCATCATACAGAGCTCCAGTGCATAGCCAGCATCCCCCCACCAGATGGCCATATGGGATGCCCCCACTGGCAAATGCCTGGTACAGCTGTGACAGATGCCAGATATGGGAGACTGATAGCTTCCAGGGCTGCCAGCGCACACATTCATGATAATGCTCTAGGCATTGCACACAATCTGGCAGTTGATGGAGGGGAAGCCCTTGTGGTTTATATAAACCCTACCCTGTTCACCGGGTGGTGCTTTGATGTGGATGTGTGTGCAGTCTATCACACCCAGTACTTCCGGGTATTCTGCTACATGGTGGAAGAGACACATATTGCTCATCCTCTCCTTATGGGTTTTGGGGAAGTAAATGTGCTCAACAGCATGTAGTAACATGGCATCCAGGAAATGATGGAGTATCCTGAATGTGGATGCCTGTGAGACCCCCATGATGTCCCCTGTAGGTCTTTGGAAAGTATGTGTAGCTAGTATTCTGAAGACTACACATACCTTTGTATCCACTGGGATGGGTTCCCCTCTGTTGGCTCTGGGTCTAATTGAGGCCGTCACAGCTTGATGATTTGCTGAAGTATGTCTCTATCCACCCTGTAGTGCTCTACTATCTCCAGATCATGTAGCCCCTGGTAAGTTATCCTGAGTCTGAACACTCTTCTCCTCCTTCTTGGTCTGAGGCAGTTGTCAGCATTATCCTCCTCACTGCCCTCAGCCTCCAGCACATACTGATGGATCAAAGTAATGGCAGCCCCTAACATGTATTTAGTTAAAATTCCCCCATATGTGTACACCAGTGGTCCAGAGTTTATGGGAAAACCAGACTGTAAGGTGTTTGCATAGTTTATACTGTTGTGCTGCAAATACTGCCTATATGATTGGCTGACTATGATCTATTCCACCTGCTAGCTATGTAAGTTGTACTTGATTGCTTTTATTCTGATATTTTCCTTTTTTTCCCTTCGCATTTCCATCCCTTTTAAATCCCGAGGCATGCCGCTCAAACCCGGTGCCCAAATTTAAATAGCCCTGCTATTTCCATTTTTTTTTTCCGACATAGTGCGCACTGTGCAAACTCTTTTAGCTAATCTAAGCACTGTAATATGGCCCTCCCTGGACAAGAACATGCTCTTCATGTCACGGAATAAGTCAATACAGCCTCAGACACACCCCATTGCTTAGCTGTGCATAGCTAAGCTTATCTGGGAGCCATGGAGCTCCAATGTGCTTACACCAATCATGACACACACCCTTTTCATGTCTGCTGCTTCTCCTGCTTACACCACTGCCTTATAGCACCTACACAATTAGGTGCAGTTTGGCACTTAGAATCTTTTTGTGATTCAGTAAATTTCCCTCACTAGCATACCCCACTGCCTTAATCCCTAGTTACTGCACTACACCAGAGCCTTTCCCCTTAGCAACAACTGTTCCCTGGTATTGTTTTGATTCTGCATGTCTTAGACTATAATGGAAAAATGCAGATTTCACTTAAAACTTTTTTTTTCAACTTTTTTTTATATGTTTGGCACAATCCCATTTGTGCTCCGCTGCCCTAAGGTTAAATGGCCAAGATTGTCCAAAAAAACCCTTTCACTTTTGTAATTTTGGAACACTTTTCCATGCCAATGGCTATATATTTGGCCATTGACATGTCTAAAGATTGTAATACATGCTTTTATTTGAGCTGTCATGCCTCCATTTTGATTTTTGCAGAAATGAATTTGGCTAGAAGCCAGATATATTTCTGCAGGTAACACTATTTCTGCACAGATGCCTGCCAGTTTCCTGAATTGCTAATTTACCTTATTTGCATGGTTTTCACCAGCAAATTAGGTAATTAGCATTATTCAGTAACGTCCGTGCAGAAATAGTGCTGCCAAGCTCGTGCACATCCCAGGTTGGTTTACTGGATCACTCTGCGGCCATATTCAGTGCAGGAATGGCTGCACTTTTCTTACACTCTGTGTAAGCTTTATTGAATCCCAGGAAATAAATTCTACCTCCAGATTACAATATACACAGATTGGACAGAACAAATAAACATGGAGGGGGTGTAACCATAATTTATTAAACCAATTGTAAACTAGTATGCCTAGAACTAGCACACCCTACCTTTAGCAAAGCTGAAATACTATTTACCAAACTAGAAATAAACCCCCAGAAGATACCTCACCATCATAGGTATTTATCCTTCTCCAGGCAATAACTTTGCTACAACTAAGGAAGTACTCCATTATATATCTTCAACATTTCCCCAAGAAACCATAATAATGGGTAACTTTAATGTTGACTAGTTCACCTGCATGTCTGAAATCCCCACAAATTTCATTAATCTGCATGACTTTACCCAGATAATGGAATCTCCAACTAGAATAACAAAGCCACCAAAAAAAAATCTATTCTTGATTGGATACTAAGTAATAAAAACTCCCTGAGATAATCAGTGATCACCTCCAAACATATCTACTCAGACATTGACTCCATTCTCCCAGAAATACCATCTTCTGGCAAACCTGAAACAAAAAACACTTTTACCCTCAAACATTTAAGAAACTTGCCCCATGCAGAACTGTAAGAATCAAATCCAATTACACTCCCTGGTTAACAAAAGAAACCCGACATCTACTTAAACAAAGGGACAAAGCCTGGTCACATTGGCACACTATCAAAACCCAGTCCAAACAAGATCAGTACTATAATCTTAGAAACAAAGCTGCCACTCAGATCAAATTAGAAAAAAAATACAATATTCATATTCAGATAAAACACCACAATCACCCACAAATATTCTGGTCCACCATAAACTAGCTCCTGCAACCTGGTCAACCATCAACACCATCTCCATCAGTTACTAGTAGACAGGACGACATTGCCACTCAGTTTAATTCTTTCTTTACAAATTCTATCCTATCACTATCTAAGAACCTCTGCAAATCTCCATTGTCCATCCCAACACCACCCAAAGAATCCACTGCTACCTTCTCTCTTAAGCCTATCACACTAACACACTAAAGAAAGTTTTATCCAAACTTAAACCTACTTCCTTTCACCTGATTGTTTACCTTCTGATTCCCTTAAGCTAGCAGCAGGTGGCATCTCCTACCCTATCACAATTCTTACAAACCATACTATCTCAGAACTGTACATCTCACTCCTCTGGAAAATATCTCACATCACTCTAATCCACAAAGGAGGTAATGCCACAGAACTCTTCAATTATAGACCCATAGCAATTATATCCCATAGCTAAAATACTAGAAAAACATTCCCATCTCTTCAACTATCTTATATCTAACAATCTCCTATCTAATACACAACATGATTTCTGCCACAACCACATTACCACAACTGCCTTCCTAAGCTTTACTAACAATATCAACCAATACAGAAATTAAAGGAAAATTGTATCCTCCACCTTCTTAGACCTGCACAAAGCATTCAACATGGGTTCCCACCAGAAATATATTTATGAGCTTGCCTCCCTTAAACTTAGTCATATCTCTCTCACTTGGTTCCACAGTTACCTAACCAACTGCCAAAATGCCTTCAGATGGCAGCAGAATTTTTCAGCTCTCCTACCAGTTTCCATGGAAGTCCCTCAGGGTTCAGTACTACGTCTTCTTCTATTTAGTATTTTTACAAACAAAGTCCATTCTGCTACCCATCTCACCACCACAGTTCGGTACACAGATGACTCCACTCCATACCTCTCAACGTCTAGCTTTTCACAGAATATCCAGATCTGTGCCTCATATTTTTGGTCTGCTCTTCATAAACCTTTATCTTTTCTTCATATAATTTGTGGTTTTCTGGCAAATCACTGAACATTGAAATCACTATATATATAAATAATGACATACATTTGAGTTTCATACTGTATATCCTTCAGAAAAAGCATGCCAACACACATCCTTTTATTCTAGCAACCTTTCAAGTTTGTAGGAACAATATTTAAAATATGTCCCTATTTTTGGCCCTTTGTTTCCTCATGACTTTAGGCTTTGTCCAGATTTCTTGCAGTAAGAGGTTGAGAGGTATACTTCACTCTCATCTGCACTGCACACAGCCTACAACAATTCAAAGCAACAACACAACAGGCCTCCTCTGCTATAGAATATTGGTATCTGACTCTTTATCCAAATAAAACCAAGTATATGCTCTTTAGTCCATGTAAACCTTCTGACATTTCATCCTCATTTCAAATATACTCCTCAGATAATACTACAATATCTGCAGTTTCCCAAACAAAGTTATTAGGTGTAGCCATTGACAACAATTTGAAATTAGACAAACACATATCTCAAACCATCAAAAAACACATATACAATTAGGTTACCTTGACAGAATTAGACCCTTCCTCACCTCTGAAACAAAGCAGGCAATAACCAGAACACACTTGCTTTCCAACTTGCTATACCCTTCTCCTATTTTCACCAACTTAAAGAAAACTGATTTAGCAAAAGTTGAAACTTGCTACAATAAAATTGCTAAATTTGCAACAAACCCCCCATAGTAAATGCACCACTGCTCAGTCTTACATCAGCTGAATTGGTTAGAACTACCCAACTGCTTAACTTTTACCCAAATCATTACTGCCCACAAACTAATCTACCAACTAGACAAAACCCCTAAACCCCAGCACTACATCAACAACTCCATCCCCATACAAGCACCAGAGTCCTCCACTATTGAAACAAATCTCTTCTACACATCCCCAAATCCAACAATAGTGCTGGGAACTCCCTTTACTCCAACTATCCCTGGGATTCATGAAGCTTGCGCCAGGCATCGGAGTAGCATCTGTGATCTAGCGCCAAATATGGCCGCCGAGCAATTCACGTATGAGCTGTTTCCACGTGCACTACCAGTGTATGCCAGAGCTGCACAGCTCCCGGCATATGTATGCTAATTACCCCATGTGCAGCAGTGTAACATGCAAATGAAGTTATATAGCTATTCATGAAGTGGTGCAGGCATAGCGTAAGCATGAAGAAATGTAAACCAAAAAAAGGTTTACATTTTTTCAAACATAAAATTGGAACTATGAAAGCGGACCAAACTTATGTATTATAATGTTAATATATGCCAATGGCAAAATATATAGCCAATGGCATAAAAAAAATGCACAACACATAAAAAATAACATTTAATATCATGGCTACACTAACGCAAAGTAAAACTGCAGTGCATCGGTGCACAAACAGGATCACAAGGAAAATATATTTAGATGTCAATAAACTTCAATGTAACACAATTTATGAATTCCCCATAATAGTCAATGGCATGCATGCTACACCACAACCATGGAGCAAGGGTTGTAAGAGTCTGTGACAGTGTTCTGCATGGTAAGTAGGAATTATTAGTCAATGCCCTGCAAATTAGTTAAGTAATACTGAATTGCAAACGCCCTGCCAGCATAAGGATGTACCACACGGTGTAGCGGTACAACACGAAGAGTGGCCTGGAGGTAAACATGACATCAAGAGAGGGGTGCACCACCGTAGCTGTAAGCACATTGGAGCATTGCTAATCTGGGTTGCCTGTTGCTAAGCAAAGCCATAGGATAGGTGTGTGGAAGTAGACATGGCTTTCCTTAGCTGAGAGCACACAAGGTAACCGAAAGTACATGTGAACATGGATGAAAATGCGCTCGAAACCTGGTAAACTGCAGAACAGGAAAGGGGAGGTGCCGTACAGCAAAGAAAAGAGAACTGTAACAGCAAAACAAAGCAAACTTGCAGTAGATCATCTACATAACACATTTCCCAACACAATCCTGGGTTGTGAAAGTACAAAACAAGAAAGCAGGCAGCTGAATGAATGCCTGACAGTGGGAGGGGAATCAGGTTGAAAAGTGAAGTAAAGGGCAACAGATGAATCATGGCAGCCAAACATAAGTCAACACCAAAGGCCCCACAATAGCAGTACCTGCTGTAAAACCAATAATTAAGATGCCCCACAGCTGGAATTGCACATACACACCCAATTACACCAGCAGCATCCATTGCACAATAGTATAAGGTGTGAAAGCCCAACACACACACTTGTGTATTCCCAGATACTCTGCACCATCGGTGTATACAGACAGGGAACTTTTAGTATGTCCATGTTAGGGGCTGCCATAGCTTTGATTCACCAGCATGTGTTGGAGACTGATGGTGGTGTGGAGGATGATGCTGACAACCATCTCAGGCACCGGAGGAGGAGGAGAAGAGTGTTCAGACCCAGAGTAATCTACCAGAGGCTACATGATCTGGAGATAGTAGAGCATTACAGGGTGGACAGGGACATCTTACAGCAACTTGTTGAGCTGTGCTGGCCACACCTCAGAGCCAGAAGTAACAGAGGCGAACCATCCCAGTGGACACGAAGGTATGTGTAAGCTTGAGAATACTAGCCACAGATACCTTCCAAAGGCCAACTGGAGATATCATGGGGATCTCACAAGCATCAGCATCCAGGGTACTCCACCAGTTCCTGGATGCCATGTTATCACATGCAAATGAGCACATATACTTCCCCCGAATGCAGGAGGAGTTGGCCAGCAATATGCGTCTCTTCCACCATGTGGCAGACTACCCGGAGGAACTGGGTGCAATAGACTGCACACACATACACATCAAGACACCACCAGGTGAGCAGGGTAGGCACTACATAAACCACAAGGGATACCCCTCCATCAACTGCCAGGTCATGTGCAATGCCAAGGGCATTATCATGGATGTGTGTGCTGGCAGCCCTGGAAGCTATCATGACTCACACATCTGGCATGCCTCACAGCTGTATCAGGTATTTGCCAGGGGAGACATCCCATATGGCCACCTGGTGGGGGATGCTGGCTATGCACTGGAACCATGGATGATGACTCCCATTAGAAATGCACACACAGCCACGCAAGAACGCTATAATGAGGCACACTCAGAAACCAGAATCATCATAGAGTGTGTGTTTGGGATGCTGAAATCATGGTTCCATTGCTTGGACGTATCTGGTGGAGCCTTGCAGTACTCTCCAGGCACGTGTGCCAGCATCTTCATAGTATGTGCCATGCTACACAATATGATTCAGCGGAAACAGCTGCAGCAGGGACAGAATGGTGAAGGCCCTCACAGCCCATCACCATTGCCAAGGGACCCACAGGCACAGAGAGACTCAGACCTCAAACAGGCTGTGCCAGCCCCCAGTAGGCAGACAGAGGTGTGCCCAGTATGCCCATGCCTTGGCAAAGAGGGAATGTATAGCACAAACACTAACAGTGTAGGCACTTATGGACTGACACCCTTCTCCACCTGCACACACAGTAAACATGGATGGCACACACACACGGCCACCTGTAAATTGCCATGTATAGGTGGTCTACTGTGTGCATCCTACATAGGTAGCCCTCAACTATTGTACACACAACTGCCATTGGCACAAGGAAAGTCAATACCTGAACAGTAAATTAAGCTATCAGCATGTTTCCATACTGTATGTATAGGTTCATAGATACATAGGTAGGTGCATGCCTAACTGCCCGAGGCCACTCATAAGCATAGCCAAAAAGTGTCTGCTGTCGCCACCCCATTGATTAACTAACTGTCCTTCTGTGGAGCAGAGCCAATTGTGGGATCCCTGGGGTGTTTCCACTGTTCCCCACCAACTCTGCAAGGATTCCCTGGAGTGTCAGTGAGGGGTTTTGTGTAATGTAATCAGGGATGTAGTTCCAAATAATGGGGAGTATCTATGACAGGAATCTTCTCAGATGATTTACATGTTGCATAGTATACCTTAACCACAGCTTGCATATATAGGTAGTATTCCACAGAATAATAAACATGTGGAACACACAACTGCTGAAATGTGCGTTAATCACCCTTGCACTACCAGTGCCTGCTCTGAGAGGTAAAATACCACTGCCAGGATTAGAACACGCAACCATGTACACAATCTTCACAATAGCATACCACTAAGCTACCTGAGATGTACCAATGGCAGTTGTGTATACTGACAGGATAAAATACAGAAGGTAGGAATGTGTGGAAATAAGACAAACCGGCATGTACCCAATGAAAGGTGTATGTTTTATATATATATATATATATATATATATATATATATATATATATATATATAAAATATTTATATATATATATATATATATATATATATATACATCAACATATATATATATATATATATAGAGAGAGAGAGAGAGAGATAGATATATATGTCGATAAATGGGGATATACATATATATGTAGATATATAGATAGGTTAACAACATCCACATAACCATGGAGGTACATATAAATGGGATACCTACCTCATACCAACTGCTTGACATACCAATGCACTTAATCATGAGGATTAAAGTCTGAAAGAACACAGTACCGAAACACCAGAAGCACGAGGTTTAAAATCATGATGTTAAGGGACAGTTAGTCAGTGCTTCTGGTGTTGTGGTTCAGGTAGGTTACTGTGTGTAAATGTGTTTCTGAGGGCTGTAGTGTGTGTAAGTGTGTGTCCTGAGTGTAGTGTGTGTTCCTGGGGGACTGTAATGTGTGGGTGTGGGTTAGCTTTGTGCGTCTGTTTGTGCGATCTAATAGGTAGAATATTAAAGTAGTGGGGTGGGGGGGCACAGACACCCACATGGGGGGGTCTAGGGGGGCTTGCCCACCTGCTCATACGTAGTGTAGGATGGTTTGTTTGTATGTGGTGGGTAGCAGTGTGTCTGTGTGTGCGTGTGTGTTCCATGTTTGTGTTACTTTCACGAGTTACTGTCACTGTCAGTAATGTGGGGTATGGGAGTCTGGGCCCGGTACTGTGGGGGTCATAATTGTGTGGTTTCGGGATTCCATAGGTATCCCGTATACAGCAGTTGAAGTGTTCATATATGAGTATAACATGGACCATAGCAATCACACATTCCACCACGACCAACCTTTATGAGCAAAGGACATGGAGAGTATATGCCTATACACTATTAGAAATATGTGCTATGGACATGAGCCAATGTTGGGGTTACCACCTGTCCCACTTTGCGAGGGACAGTCCCTCTTTGGGTGGTTGTGTCCTGACCAAATATATTAAACGTGGCAAATGTCCTGATATTGCAGGACATAATTATATCCCATATGTAATGTAATAGTTGCATACAATAGTTCTTTCTGTATCTAAAAGACCTACATGTTACAAGAAACAGGATAATCAACTAAATTGCTACAAGAATAAGCTTATATTTAGGCATGAAAGGAAAGTTCTATCCCTTGTACTGACCATGGGTTTGTGTCGGCCTGTAAAATCTGATGTGTGTCCCGAAAATGCCCCACTATGGCCATATGAAAAGGTGGCAACCCTAGTCAAAGTGAGTCAGTCAACAACACAACTCCAATGACTGCAAATACCTATGACAGAAATACACAGCTTTCATGTAGCAACACTTTATTACATTCTGATGTATTGCCGAAAGGATTCAAGGACTAACATCACCTACATGCTGTACAGGAACCACTTAACAGTGCCTTAATAAATCAGCCTGCAATTATCATAGCATTAGTCCACTAAAGGATAGTTGTTCAAATAGGGAAGGAGCCCTCACGCACATATCGATTATGTAGAAAAGCAGTTCCTGCACACCTGCATCTGCTATGTACACCCACCAACATCACCCCCACACCCAAACAAATTACAATACAAACTGTAATAACATCACAAATCATTCACTCACTGTACGACATCTGCAGAAGCCTTAACATACCATGTCAGAGACACACACTAACATGGCCCTATGTGAAATAGTTGTTGTTATACAATGGAACAGCTGCTGATGTTACAGGGTTTGTTTGCACTAATCCCGTTTCAGAGGGTTGTGTGTACACCGGGAAGTGTTACCAATTACTGAGTAACAGCACAGTATGATACACATGTACAGCAAATCAAGGATGTCTGGTGAGCACACTGTAAACCACATAACAGTTCATGCATAGCCATACAGCCTAGAGCTGCCCAAACATCCTTGCCAGACTGAAACATCTGCAGAAGTATCAGGTAAAAACAAACCCTGCATAAGTAGCAAAGTTCTGAAATATAACAGCTCTACTCACATATAGAACATCTTCTAATCATTACACACAATTCATGGGAGTCATGAAGCTAATATATCTCTGACTGTCTCCATATAGCTGTTGAAATACATCACAAACAACACATCCAGGCTGTCTTCCTTGAAAGTAAGGCAAATGGACAACACCCAAGTGGAGTACTCAATTATACACCACTGTTGCCATGGTATCGGCTAATGGAGTAGCTGCACAGCTGATGTGCATCTAATTAACTACTTTGGAACAGCAATTGGGGGTCAGGATAGCACATGTTACCGATATGTAACTAGAAAAGGATGGCTTATCACACATTCACACTATCCGTATATACCAGCAGAACGTTACAAAGAAGATTGAAACACAAACTGAAAAGGATTGAATCAACAGTCAATGAAACCTCGGGTTACTAATAAGGTATGTAGAACACTCAGTATGTCTGTGTATTTAGTACCTGTTCTGTAATATTTAAAGTGCACGCCATCCATATAATGGAAACAGTTATCTTGTAGTGATGTATTGTTGAGCATAGTAACACTTGTAGTATTTATGTGTGTACTGCTGTAGGTCACAAGGCAAACACTGCATACACCACAAGGGATGCTATATAAGGGCTTTCAACACAAATATTCTTCACCAGCCGCTGTCAGTGGCAGGGCTGGTCCAACAAGTATGTGCTATAACAGGGGTTAGTATATGTTGATATATTGTAACAGTAGCCATATGTATGGGTGTATGACTGAGAATAACATGTCGAAGTTTGGCCCACTGTGCAATTATGATTTGCATTGTGGGATATTATGCCAATAACTGTGTAATGTACAATATTGCAGGCAGACATGTATTACAAGTTACATATCATTATTGTTATGTTAGGCAAACATTAGTTATGTCTATTGGCATTTACAATACACAATAACAGGATATATATGACTTGTAGTCACCCAACAGTTTATCAGCATGATAGCAAAGTAGAATGGAAGAGCTAGTTAACTATCCATGCACATAAGACATGTAATAAGTGCAAAGGTAGGTACTAGGCTGTTTTTCCAAGGGTATTTATAAGCCTAGCTAGAGTGTGTTGGCTTTCACCACCCCAATAGGTTAGTTCCCTGTGCCTCTGAATGGCAGAGCCATTAGTTCCCTGTGCCTCTGTCCAGTAGAGCCACTGCAGTGATCCCTGAGGCACATGTCTGTCTCCCATCCACACGTCAAGATTTCCCTTGAAGAGTGCTAGTGAGGGGGCCCTGCCTGATGTACATTGGAATCATGTTCCAAAGCATGGGGAGTCTCCGGCTCAGAAATCTATCTGTCCAGCATGTCTTAGTCATCGTTGTGGTTAGGTGTATATCCCTACAGCATGTGGCTCTCAGGGGCCTCTGTTTAGGTGGAGCATATCCAGCAATACTGGGTTGGACACGGGCCTTGTACCCTGTATGTCAAGCAGAGATCACCTATGAGTATGCGGTATGCAACTGAGTACAGCTGGAGTTTCTTAGGTAGGGCTGCATAGGTCATCTGTTTGAGGTCAGTAATCCTCTTGGTGTGGTACTGTTGGCGTCTTCCAAGCTGTTGCAGTTGTCTTGTAAGGTATATCCCAAATGGGGTGTTGTATCCTTTAATGGGTCTAATAAGTCATGAGTAGAGAGGCACAATGGCCTCCTTTGTTCTGGATGTGAACCCATTAGAGATAAGGGGGGGCCACGTAGAAGGATATTCTAACCACCTTGTCATTATGGGTATCAAAGGAGAGACTGCTATCTACTGGGGTTCCCAGATCCCTTATTACCTTTTCTGTATGTAGCAGACTAGCACCTATGTGGTAGTCTGTGGGTAATTAGGTATAGCCAAAGGGGATGACTATGCACTTTTTGGCATTCAGCTTGAGGCCATGATATTGACACCAGGTATTCATCTCAGTGCAACCCTTCCAGAGGGTGTCTGTAACAGCTGGGGAAACAATTGTGTTCCCTAGTTTGCAGTTGTCTGCAAACCTTTTCAGCCAAAGCCCTCCTGTGCTTGCCTGTACGTCAGAGAATTATATACTGAACATAAGGGGTCCTAGGACTGAGACCTGGGGGATGCCACTTGTAACTGGTATACAGTCAGACCTAGAGTATGCAACTCTCACTGTGTGGTTTCTGTCTGTGAGCCACTTTGCAAACCATCACATGACATAGGGGTTAATGTTCAGGCGGATGGGTATGTCGATAATACCAGAATGAGGAATGGTGTTGAAAGCCTTTGAGAGATCTAGGTAGGCTGTGTGGATCTCCTTACCCTGATCTAATGCCTTGGTAACTGTCTCTAAGAAGTCCACCAATTTTAAGAGGCATGGTCTGCCCTTAACAAAGCCAAACTGGGAGGGTTCAAAGGTTTGGAGGTACCCAATGTCTCTGTAACTGAGATCCATGATGATGTGCTCCATAGACTTGCAGACCAGGCTAGTCAGGCCTATAGGGCAATAGGTCATGTGGTCTGTTGTGGCGCCACCTTTGTGGAGTGGGATAACTGTTGCTGTGCACCATTCAGGGGGCACAAAGCCCGATGCGAGGCAATTATTGAATATGGTGCATAGGTGGGACACTAGTACATTCTGAAGTTCGTGTAAAACGCAGCCTGGGATGTTGTCCAGTCCCATGGATGCTGTGATATTGGCTTTAGAGTGTGCAGCTTTTACCTGCGTAGTTGTGAGTACAGGGACTCTACACTCTTCCTTTATAGATATGGGCCCTTTAGGGTGTGAGAGGGGGGGAAAGGTAGCACTGAACCTATCTGCCAGGATGTTGGCAATATCAGTTGGTTCTGTAATGTTTGTGCCTTTGTGCTGTAACTCAGAGCAGATCTGGGTGTTGACATCAAGATATTTGACATAGCTATAGAATGCTTTGTGGTTGTTGTTGGAATTAATGGCAGTTTTGTTTTCATAGCTAGCTTTGGAGGATCTTATAAGGGATCTCACCTTCTTACTGAGACTGACCAGGGAGCTCCTCCACGCATGGGATTGTACTCTCTTTTGCAACAGTGTCTTCCTCCTGTTGTACAGTTTGTTTATTGCAGGGGGCCACCAGACTGGCTTCCTTTAATAGGAGTATAGCGTCTTGGTTCTGCTTGGGATAACATGATCCATGCACTCATGTAAGTGCTTATAGAGTGCATTTGTGTAGGATTCAGCAGTTGTAACAGTATTGTCCATCTGCATGGGTGTCATGACGTTCACCACATCTGTCTTAAGAAGCATGAAGTTGGCTCTGTAGACATATTATACTGTGGTTCCCTTAATGGGGTGGGGCAGGATGTGGATATCAAAGGTGTTCAGCTTATGTTCAGATCGGACCAATGAGGAGTTGACTTCAGGTGTGGAACACCGGTCACTCATGCTGGTAATGCCTAGGTCTAGGATATTGTTGCCCCTAGTGGGTGTGTGGATATGTTGATCCAGGGCATTGGTGTTTATGAAATCCAGAAAGCGTTGAGCTAATGAGTTGGTACACGAGAAGTCTTCTCAATTAATAGTGGGGTAAGTTCAGTAAAACTATGTGATGAGTGTGGTGGTTCGAATGTTTACCCTCTCCACATGACAGCCAGGGTCAGGCTTGGTTGGAGAGAGCTTTACCTCCAGTTTGGCTAGATAAGTGCATCTCTCACAGGTTGTAGTGTTGGGTGGTAGGTGGATGGGGTTGGCTGTGTACATGAGGCAATGTCTACATTGCCTCAAGATGTCCAGATTCATCAGATAGACAGGAGAGAACACTGGCAGCTGATCCTTGGGCATGTCTGAATATAAAACTAATTTCCCCTAGATAAGCAAGGAAGGTGAGTACAAGAGCTATTTTACTCTAAGCAAGTGAGAAAAGTATGTACAAAACCTGTTTACCTCTAGGTAATGAGAAAGATTGAGTGCTATAGTAATTAGTAGCTTATGTAGTGCTTACAAGTTCTGAACAAGTGCTGATCATGAATAAGCAATCCAGATAGGGTATTGGATAACATAAACACACTGTCCCCCCCCAACAGGTACACAATCATATATCCATGTACACCACAGAGCCCCTGTACCCACAACTATGCAGGTAAAAGCTGCACTCAGGCTGCATTGGACCTGTCCACATCACAGGTTGTATCATACACATATGGCAAAACAAGTTGCTCTCCACATACACATCATGTAAAACATAGCTCCATGTTAGGCTGTGTACACACTGAATGGTGCACACCAACAGGTATCACAACACACAAAGGGGGAGACACCACTGATAATGGGAAGTATTGCACTACTACCCTGCTGAGTCTGATCTGAAAGGCCATGAACCTTGATCAAATTATTTGATGTCAGCGGTACAGATGTAGATGACAGTAAGGGTGATTTCACACTGCATATCATAACCTTGCCAGGTCATAGGACATCATCACCCATACTATGTTCCACCTGCACTCGGTATACTAGATGTACATTCCTATGTCACAGGAGAGTTTTGCAACGGGACTGCTGGCAGAAGCAACACTACAGAAGCTGTCTGAATAATACATGCTCATCACACCAGTGCCAGCTACAGTAAGACAGGGTTAATTAATTGCATTCCCCATCATTGTAGTCTATATCACACAGACAAACAGAAGACATCTGCCTATTGAAGTATGTGAATGACTATGAGCTAGGAGCAATAGCCGACTCAAGAGTGTTGTGGACAACATACAGAATGGGCTTTGTGGGTGAAGTGTGTGTGACATATGGCCACAATCTGACAGCTACATATTGCATTGTCACCCCTATGTTAATAACCCTGTACCCATGAACTACCACCTAGGCAGTGGTCAACATAATGGACACTGTCTGTAAGGGATGCAGCTGGGCAGTTGTCTTTCCTGTGATAGCTACATCACCACACCTGTCAGGTAGTCATATGTGGCAATCCTAATCATGGCAGGGTGCCATCCATGAATATAGAGATCATTGTCCAGCCATACACAACACTCAAGTGACCCATATCAGATCACATATTTCCTTTTTAAGGGCTACTGACCATGTGCAGATGGCCTACACCAGCCTTCCAATTCCCCATCTCCACTGTGTAGCATGATGCATATCCTGAATAAATCCATGTCCATCCCAGTGATGTTGGACATGCTACACGTACACATCCTGATCTCAAACATATACTTCATGGACATCCACCTTCCTAGTACTAGGATCACCACATGCTGGACAGATCCTTTTCCCATACACTTTACATAATCCTGCCATACGATACATTCCTGCCCAGCAAAGCTGCACATCGCTCCCCTCTCAGACATGGTGTGATGACTGCATGGTAAATGTAGCATTAGCCCTGTGGGTCAGTAATGTGGCACTGCTCCACCTGGCCCCAGAGATCCGCCTGTCAGCTACAGCCAGGTAACCTTTCATCCTAGATTCATACATGGCCCATGGCATATAGCCTATTAGTTGACTTTGACTGTACATACTATAGTTGATATCCATCCCTGCAAATACCATCTGGCTAGCCAGTGTCCCATGTGTATCACATGTACAACACAGGTGATACATGGCAGGATGTTGAATTACTGTACAGTGCCATGTAGATGTATATGGCAGAACACATACATGTAAAACCTTATGTGAGCAAGTCTGCAGGGTCACAGGTCATGTCTGTTAAGGCAGTGTAAGTCTTTATATGTGACATATACACAGCACCAAGGTCGACTGCATTAATGTGGACACATCCAGCCATGTGCTGATAGGTAGGAATACCAGTACAGGCAAACAGACATGCCCCCATCAAGACAGCATCCACATGGAGTATGAGCAATGTAATCAGGTGACACACACACATATATGTTGATAATATCCACAGACCATTGAGTGGCACATGTGTGTGACACAAACATGTCAGTGGTGTCAGTGTAATGCAGATTTGCAAATACAACTATTTAATCGTAATAAATGCGATACACATGTATGTTCAGCTGTAGCTCTGTATGTCTCTGTGAGTTACTGTGACCTGTCACCATCATTATGTCTTGCAGGTATGCTGCGTGCAAGGCTGCCCCCTTATACCCACTTGGAGGATGAGGCCCTCATCCCATACCTAAATGACAATCATGATATCCTGTTCAGCCATGTGCCACAGGATGCACAGCAGCAGGATGCCCTGTGGATGGAACTTCGCAGGAGAGTTAATGATGTGGGTGGCCACAACCGCACATACCAGCAGGTGCACAGACACTGTACAGACCTCATTAGACGGGTGAAACAGCGTGTGAATGCAATTGCCAGGGAATAAGGTGCAATAGGAGGTGGACAACCAACCCAGCCCCCACTCACACGTATCGAGTAGCTACTGGCCAACCTGGAGACACCTGCAGAACAACATCCACAAGCTTTAGCTGATATTGTGGAGCTGGGTGTCTCTCAACCACTGAGCCTGGAGATGCCTGGTAAGTCAGTACTGCACCTATAACAACAATATTCCATATAGTTGCATGTGTCACTGTACAATATGCAATGTAACATCATATGCAAGGCATGTATACACACATGCTGCATACTATAGTATGCTACTCTGTGTATGCACACATGTGCATACACCATAGTATAGTCTAATGTACTGGTGTATGTGTTAACATGCACATTGCACTCTGTAGCCATCAGACAGGCATGGATAATGCTCATACTGCTGCGTTACTACTATTTAGGTACCTCTGGTGTTCCACTGCGACAGTTGCCCATTGCAGGTGAGACTGTTATTATTTATCAGGCATTGTAATGCACAGATCTATCTGCCCTTTGGCCATTTACCACATGTACACATCATGTATGGCCCTGTCACAATATACAGGTCGGACCTGCAATGCATCACAATGTCTACCCATGTGCAACACTTGCAAACTATGTGAATCACCTCCCCGACATGAATCCTCACAAACTGTCATTGCCAGATGTGTGGACAGCTGTGCATACAATGGTGGAGGTGTTGTTCACTGTAGCGAGATGTACTACAGATCAGAACTACACATGTAGGAAATACAAACAGTGCTACACAGTGGGCTGGAGTATGGCCAGCCCACAGGATTCACTTGTGTGGATCATAGCCCTGCTATGGATGTCACACAATGTGATGTGCTATCTTGACATGTCCATGACATCTAGGTGGTCTGGCTGCAACACTGCCTAACTAACCTGAAAGCATATCCTACATATGACCCTTTGTCTGCATAACCCTGTCGTCAGTTAAGAATATGACATCTATGGGTGTATGTCATATGGGACAACACAGACGTGAAATAGATGACCGTCACAAAAATTTGGCCAACACATGTACACAAATGGCCATGGAGGATGGCCAGAGACATGAAGCAACACCCACAGTAGACGTGATGTGCTTGTGTGTACACCCTGTTGTACAATGGCTACACATGGTCCAACTATGACCTTTGTGTAATGGTTATATTGTAGATGTGGAACACTAGACATCCTACAGGCCTGTGCACATCTTGTGTAGGTGTGACATCAATCCACCACATAAGATGTGTTGAACATTTTGAGGGTGTCACAACATGACAGCAGTCACCTCTACAGTATCCACATCAGCCCACAGATACAGTACATTCCCCTTGCTGGTGTCGGACATCAATGTCATACTTGCTCCTCGTGTGTGTGTGTGTGTGTGTGTGTGTGTGTGTGTGTGTGTGTGTGTGTGTGTGTGTGTGGTACACAGATGTCATGTGGGACATGGTGTATTAATGTGTTCACCATGTCTGGCCATAGTTGCCAGGCAGCAGCAATATGGTTGCAGATGTGCAGGGGTGTCATCAGTATACCCTTCAGTGACCTGTGTCACACATTCCACATCATGGTTTAGTGTGTATACAACTCAGCGACATGGGTCACATTCCACAGTATATATGTATTGTATCCGAACACAGTCATGGCTATGAACTGTGTCTGTAACTCACACTGTATAGCAATAGAGATGCCTCATGATTCCCTGCAATGGCCATACACATCAGCTAAATGTGCAGTATATCTGTAGGCCGGACGGACAACACTACATTGGGACACCATTACCCCACTGTATATTTGACAGGACACCATTGTGTTAAACATGTATGCATGTCACTGCACACGTCAGCAGATCACATGTCCTACTAGATGTGATTGTCAAGGTCATATGCCACACATCAGGCAGGTGTACTGTTAACCTGTGCTGGTCTACATGATGTAACACAGGGATGTATGCTAACTACTGCTATGATTGTGTAATTTGCATGCCATCTGCTATGACACATGCTTGCTGTTGTGTGCAACCCAGGGATGTATGATAACTACCATTTTATTGTCTGCGCTGCATGCCGTCTGCCGTATCACATGCATGTTGCATGCCTTCTGTCATATCACATGCGTGTGTGTCTGTGTGTGTGTGTCTATTGTATAGATTGTAATGTACAGTTCTTGTCTGCCCTCATAGGTGATGTAGGAGCGTTGCCCTCCTGCAGTCCATCTGATGTTAGTGTCCCCACACACTCTAGCAGTGATGATGACCGTATGATTGAGGCACAAGCAGGGTTGTCAGGGGCTGAAACTGTGCCATTGGTTGCCATTCCAGCTATATCCCCCTCATCCCTGCACACAGATCCCATGCCTGCACATACCCCATCAACAGTGGCCATAGAGAAAGGACAGTTGGTGTGTGGTAGATTGGAACAGGAAAGTGTGGGGGCTATGGAAGGTGTGCCTGCACACCATGGTGTCAACCAACTGACTGGTGATGCCCCACACAGGCACATGGCCAGTGCTGCTTGTAGGAGGACCTCTGGCCAACATGCTCCTGCAAGACAGAGTGCAGCAGCTGGTGTCACCAGATGTATGTTTCAGGCTATAATGGAGGTACAGGCATGTGCTGAACAGCACAACAGAGAAGGTCAGAGGCTTCAGAGGGCTGCTGTCCATTCTTTAAACAACAACATCCAGGCAATGGTAAATGCTCAACAGCAGATTGATGAAGCTTTGGATAGATGGTTGGGTGACATGGTTGGAGTCCTTGACCGTGGCATGAAAATCCATGAGTGTGAGCTGTCTGTGTTGGAACATCTGGTAGGAGTGAGGCATCGGGCATGTGGATGTAGGCCTGCTACATCACCTGTTTCAGGTCTACGTGTGCAACTACCTCACATGTCCGTTCCCATAGTGGCGGTAGCAGCAGCAATGCATCTGGTGCTCTGCTGTCGACACCACAATGTCACCTGGGACAGTCCCAACAGGGACACGGTTCCAGTGGACAAGTGTCATCAGACAGTAACCAATCTGCACCTCTGCCTGGTAGTGTCTGTGCAACCCCTGGCAGGCACAGGTCACATGTCCATGGCCGGACACCGTGAACTGTAAAACCTGGCCTGTACAGTCCACAGCTGTCAATAATAACCCTGTGTAGGCCAGACACATGCCAGAACTGTGTGCATACATACACGCACACACTGGAAACATATGTAGGGCACTGCAACACACATGCATAACATCCACACACACCCAATTAGATCAAAGGCCCTAACCCACACACATGATGTCATCCAATAGTGCAGCCTAGGCCTCTGGCAAACATTATCACCCTGTGCATATGATGATGCCTGTGCCACATCCCTCACATCCACATCATTGGTGCAGGGACATGCTCATATGGTCTGATGCACAGGGTGAACAGACTAGGAAGATAAGTGTAGTTTACAATTGTTGAGTACTGTTGACAGGCAGCAGACATACCATGTACTACAGGTGTACAATGCATTTCGTGACTGTTAACAGTATGTGTCTTGTGTACCAACAGTAACTGCATGTTGGTCATGATGTTCTGCTGTCCTGCTTCAGGTCTAATTGCATGTGCCGGTGGATATCAGTGTTTGCAGTTAGTGTCCCATATGTCAATGTGGACTACTCACAGGTATGTATGAATATACCAGCATGCACTGTGTAGCTGCCACATAACAGTGAGAATGTCCCACATTCCAAACATGTCTACTGATCCAAGAGCATGATAGCTGTGTATTAAGCTACTGTGGCTACAGACCTGACATCCATACTGGGGGATATCACAGGTACAGTTACATGGAGTGGTGAGGTAAGAAAGCGGTCTAGCCGATTACAAGGGTAGAGGCCAGTGGGAAGTGCGATGCCTCATTGGGAAGCAGTAATACACATTCCCATGACAGGATGCCAACACACAACTGCACCCATACACTCAGGTATTGACACACATGTTTTCAGTGACACAGTAACACACCCACACACTCACGGATTCAGCAACACAGTAGCACACACTCACACACAGTTGCTACTGTTGAGGTGAGGACCCCTGCCTATGTGCAAATCATCATTACAGTACTGTGCACCTACATGACGTGCCACAGAGAATACACATGTACAGGTAGTCAGTATGGCCTAAGATCGGTGACATCAACACAGATAGTAGATTGCATCACCTGGATGGGGGAGGGGTCTTATCAGTTCAGTATGGTAGCATGTATCCTCACTCCAGGGACCAGACAGCCATACATACACACACACACATACACATATTGTGGCATTCAGTATTGAATACATCTATGTCACGCACATACAGATACCTCACATATGTGAGATACATGCCCCTGACTATGTCTTGCTTTCTACATTGCAGTCTGTACAGATGTGTACACTAGTGTACAGGAGAGTGAGTAACAACTGAGATGTATTCCCCACCATACGTGACATATATGGACACACACGCAACCACACATGCCAGTACTGTGAATCAAAGACCTGTCTAGCTCATGATATGTATGACAGACTTACAGCAGTATTGCACACGTTACAAAGTGTACTGATACTTCCTTTGGCAACAGTGCTGAAATATGCACGCAGGACGTCTTAACTGTTAACAGGTGTCAAGTGATTAATCTGCGGTGTCACCCTGACCACTGTCTAAGTTGTGCGTTATGTCCTTCAATTAACAAAACCATTGCTTACCGGTTACACATGTTATTGTAGGACCGCTTGTGACACACCTATGAGCTGTCCTCAGCAAACATACATCTGCAAAGATGCCCCACCACTTAGTTATTTCCACACATCTGTCCATACCTGAGGTACATCTTTCCGTATATTCAGCATATCACCATATACAGTTGGCAATGTTGAGGCTGCATTGCAACTGCATGATGTACTAGGATACACGTCACCTGCATACATCAGCAACTGCGCACACATGGTATCTGAACGCACACCACTACATGTACATGTGTGTAGGTCCTACAATTCTGTCATTTGGGCATGTTTGTAGGCATTGCAATTGGTGGATATGTGTAATGACATACATGACACATGGACTGTTGTATGATATGACAGGTGTAATGGGTGACCAGTACAGAGGGAATGTTACCTCTGTCAACATTGATATCACACCTTATGTACTGTTAGCATTCAGCAGTCATGGGCCTACATTCCATGTGCATGTGTGTAATGGCAGTAGCCACCTGTTTGCACAAAGGATAACAGCTATGCTATTTACATGTATGTTGTGTGTGTGGGTGCGTGTGTGTCATGTACATACCCAAGGCAGGTACATGTATGTCATATCCAAACATGAGGTTGTGTACTGGTGTACAGCAACAGTCATCTGCTAATGCTGTAATTAACCAAGAGTCCCTGGTATGTGTACAGCTGACCTGGTTACAGACAGTGGTATCATTGCATTGCATAACACATGATGCAACTGTATCAGTACATGCGTACTCTCTACAGTTGATGTAGAGCTTGGTACAGTCCACTGGTCAAGGGTCACATGGTGGTGTACTCTTATATGTCCTACATCTATGGATGCATGTTGGTGGTCCAAGAACATGGTGGTGTCTGAGGTTTACATCCTAGAATGCAGCATGTGACACTGTGTCCAGCACATGACTCATCTGTGATGCCTTTCGTGGGGGTACCGGTCAGTACATGTGAGTGGCTTCTATGTATGTGGGGACACCACCACCTGGAGTGGTCCGTACCTGTGTTATGGCCCATATGTCTGGTTCTGAGGTATATGGTGGTAGTGCTATTGTGCACTACAGAGCCATCAGCCAGGTGTTCCTCACTGCACAGATGTCAATACTCCCCATTGTTGGATCTACAGTGAGCAGCTGTGATTATGGACACTACACATCTAGCACTGGTTAGCATAAGCATACAATGCAGTTGTCCTGTAGGTGTCAGGGTGTTATCCTGTGTTTAGGACATTTACCTTGGAATGGCACTGTATGGGCGGATGCGACTTGGGTATTATCCCCCTCCTTTGAATCATGGATGCATGTGATATGTGTCAAAGGCCTGTCTACTGTCAGTCATGTCATCACAGAATGACAAACACTGGACAGCCTTGTACTTACAGCAGGACATTGGCTCATTGTGTTGTTCAAGCAGTTGCCACCTCTAGCAAGGCTCATTGTGTTGGCCAAGCAGTTTCCACTCCTAGCAAGACATCACTGCGAGTGGTGATATTGTGCTTGGTATAGGATGGTACATCTAAAGTTATGGACAGCAGCAGACATTGTGTAAAAGACCAGTGTCAGATATATGTAGAGCAGCATTTCTGCTAACAATGACAACTACTAACACCAGAGCCCATTGCAATGTGTTCTTTACATCTACCTGTAACAGCATGGCCACTGTGGTCTTCCATGTTTAGAATCAGAGTGCATCCCAGACAGCCCTTTGCTACTAAATGTGTGAGCATGCCCAGTGACACTTTGTGTCAGTTATGTGCCTCTGTGTAAGGGCATGGCCATTGTAACCCTGTATAGTGATAGTAGTCGTCCATTCCACAGATGGGTATACTCCAGGTCAGGATGGATTCCTACTTTAAACACACAGGTTCACAGGTATGTACATCTTAACTGCCAGCATCCCTGTTGATGTCCTCATTCCTAGAAGGTCATAATGACAGCCTTGAAATGTGTAGTCTGTGTGGCGTTACTCGTAACTATGTAGTATTGTAATAGTGATCTGTAAATACACAGGTGTTCCATTCCCACCACTGGTGTGTTGTGTGTGTGTGTGTGTGTGTGTGTGTGTGTGTGTGTGTGTGTGTGTGTGTGTGTGTGTGTGTGTGTTTGTCCCCGTTTGCCAGAGGACTGAAAAATGCTTTTAGACTGCTCACACTCCATACATTTCTTATACCCACCTTTGGCAAGGCTGATGATGTCACCCATCTACAAATACACACTTTAGTTCTGTAAACTGCGTAATGCTGTAGTGTAATAAAGTAGTTAGGTCAGTGTTCTAATCCCAGACTTGCCGTGTGTGTGTGTGTGTGTGTGTGTGTGTGTGTGTGTGTGTGTGTGTGTGTGTGTGTGTGTGTGTGTGTGTGTGTGTGTCTGTGTCTGTCCCCATCTGCCTGAAGAATGAGTAATGCTTTTAGACTGCTCACACTCCATACATTTCTTATACCCACCTTTGGCAAGGCTGATGATGTCACCCATCTACAAATACACCTCTGGGAATGCTGTGTCCCAGTAATCTCGGTAGCACATTCTGTAACTGCGTAATGCTGCAGTGTAATAAAGTAGTTAGGTCGGTGTTCTAATCCCAGACATTTCAAGTGTGTGTGTGTGTGTGTGTGTGTGTGTGTGTGTGTGTGTGTGTGTGTGTGTGTGTGTGTGTGTCTGTGTGAGACCAGTGCAGTGCTTTATAGAGTATGCACTCTCTGTACAAATCACATGACCACCTTTGACATTCCTGCTGTTGTCACCCACCTAGCTATACACCTGTAGGCATGCCGCAACCCAGTATTCGCCGTAGCATGTGCCCTAAAAGCGTATTGCTGCAGTGTGATACAGTAGGTAGTGGTTTGTATACAGGGCATGGCAAGTGTGTGTTTGTCTGTCAGAGCCTGTGTAGAGGTGGTCGTGATTGTCTTACCATCGGACATGTTGGGGAGTGGATTTTGTAGTTGTCCTATATGGTGTCTGTCTTATGACACATTGGCACCTTACGAGGAGTACAGCTGTCAGTCAGCCACAGGACTGTGTTGGACAGCCATACCCATACATCTGGCTAAAGGCCTGGTGAACAAAGTATGCAGCCCTACTAGTACCTGGTATATGTCCCGCACCCATGTGCCATGCGCAAACAAACTTGCCTAGGATATCCCGCTATGTTGCTAGTACCATGCACATTGATGACAGATAGTAGGCATGGTGAGAATGCAGTGGCCTGCAGAGGGCATGGCACCCTGTACAGCAGTACAATAGGCACTTGACAGAATTAGACCCTTCCTCACCTCTGAAACAAAGCAGGCAATAACCAGAACACACTTGTTTTCCAACTTGCTATACCTTCTCCTATTTTCACCAACTTAAAGAAAACCGATTTAGCAAAAGTTGAAACTTGCTACAATAAAATTGCTAAATTTGCAACAAACCCCCATAGTAAATGCACCACTGCTCAGTCTTTACATCAGCTGAATTGGTTAGAACTACCCAACCGCTTAACTTTTACCTAAATCATTACTGCCCACAAACCAATCTACCACAACTAGACAAAACCCCTAAAACCCCAGCACTACATCAAACAACCCATCCCCATACAAGCACCAGAGTCCTCCACTATTGAAACAAATCTCTTCACATCCCCAAATCCAACAATAGTGCTGGGAACTCCCTTTACTCCAACTATCCAGGATTCATGAAGCTTGCGCCACGTGCCGGAGTGATCTAGCGCCATATATAGCCACCGAGCGATTCAGGTATGAGCTGTTTCCATGTGCACTACCAGCGTATGCCAGAGCTGCGCAGCTCCCAGTGCATGTATGCTAATTACCCCATGCACAGCAGTGTAGCATGCAAATGAAGGTATATAGCGATTCATGAAGTGGTGCAGGCGTAGCGTAAGCATGAAGAAATGTAAACCAAAAAAAGGTTTACATTTTTTCAAACATAAAATCAGAGCCATGAAAGCGGACCAAACTTACGTATTATAATGTTAATATATGCCAATGGCTAAATATATAGCCAATGGCATAAAAAACATGCACAACACATAAAAAATAACATTTAATGTCATGGCCACACTAACGCAAAGTAAAACCGCAGTGCATCGGTGCGCAAATGGGATCACAAGGAAAATATATTTAGATGTCATAAAACTGCAATGTAACACAATTCATGAATTCCCCATAATAGTCAATGGCATGCATGCTACACCACAACCATGGCGCAAGGGTTGCTAAGGGTCTGTGACAGTGTTCTGCATGGTAACTAGGAATTAGTAGTCAATGCCATGCAAATGAGTCAAGTAATACTGAATCACAAACTCCCCACTGGCATAAGGATGTACCACATGGCATAGCAGTACAACACCGAGGAGTGGCCTGGAGGTAAACATGACATCAAGAGAGGGGTGCACCACCGTAGCTGTAAGCACATTGGAGCATTGCTAATCCAGGTTGCCTGTTGCTAAGCAAAGCCACAGGATAGGGGTGTGGAAGTAGCCATAGCTTTGCTTAGCTGAGAGCACACAAGGTAACCAAAAGTGCATGTGAACGTGGATGAAAACACGCTCGAAACCCGGTAAACGGCTGTGCACGGCATGCACCACAGCTGAAACAGGAAGGATATGGGAAGACAATAAGGAAATGCTGCAGCATGGTAATTGGAGTACAAATGAGTAATTAACACCTAGGAACTCACAGTGGGCCATTGACAACAGCTAACAAGGCTGCTAGCAGCTACCTGCAGAACAGGAAAGGGAGGTGCCGTACAGCAAAGAAAAGAGAACTGTCACAGCAGAACAAAGCAAACTTGCAGTAGATCAGCTACATAACACATTTCCCAACACAATCCTGGGTTGTGAAAGTACAAAACAAGAAAGCAGGCAGCTGGATGCATGCCTGACAATGGGAGGGGAATCGGGTTGAAAAGTGAAGTAAAGGGCAATAGATGAATCATGGCAGCCAAGCGTAAGTCAACACCAAAGGCCCCACAATAGCAGTACCTGCTGTAAAACCAATAATTAAGATACCCCACAGCTGGAATTGCACATACACACCCAATTACACCAGCATCATCCATTGCACAATAGTATAAGGTGTGAAAGCCCCACACACACACTTGTGTATTCCCAGACACTCTGCACCATTGGTGTATACAGATGGGGAACTTTTAATATGTACATGTTAGGGGCTGCCATAGCTTTGATTCACCAGCATGTGTTGGAGACTGACGGTGGTGTGGAGGATGATGCTGACAACCATCTCAGGCACTGGAGGAGGAGAAGAGTGTTCAGACCCAGGGTAACCTACCAGGGGCTACATGATCTGGAGATAGTAGAGCATTACAGGGTGGACAGGGACACCATACAGCAACTTGTTGAGCTGTGCCAGCCATGCCTCAGAGCCAGAAGTAACAGAGGGGAACCCATCCCAGTGGACATGAAGGTATGTGTAAGCTTGAGAATACTAGCCACAGGTACCTTCCAAAGGCCAACTGGGGATATCATGGGGATCTCACAGGCATCAGCATCCAGGGTACTCCACCAGTTCCTGGATGCCATGTTACCACATGCCAATGAGCACATATACTTCCCCCGAATGCAGGAGGAGTTGGCCAGCAATATGCATCTCTTCCACCATGTGGCAGACTACCCAGAGGTACTGGGTGCAATAGACTGCACGCACATACACATCAAGTCACCACCCAGTGAGCAGGGTAGGCACTACATAAACCACAAGGGATACCCCTCCATCAACTGCCAGGTCATGTGCAATGCCCAGGGCATTATCATGGATGTGTGTGCTGGCAGCCCTGGAAGCTATCACGACTCCCACATCTGGCATGCCTCACAGCTGTATCAGGTATTTGCCAGGGGGACATCCCATATGGCCACCTGGTGGGGGATGCTGGCTATGCACTGGAACCGTGGATGATGACTCCCATCAGAAATGCACACACAGCCATGCAAGAACGCCATAATGAGGCACACGCAGAAACCAGAATCATCATAGAGCACATGTTTGGGATGCTGAAATCACGGTTCCATTGCTTGGACATATCTGGTGGAGCCTTGCAGTACTCTCCAGGCACGTGTGCCCACATCTTCATAGTATGTGCCATGCTACACAATATGATCCTGTGGAAACAGCTGCAGCAGGGACAGAATGGTGAAGGCCCTCACAGCCCACCACCATTGCCAAGGGACCCACAGGCACAGAGGGACTCAGACCATGAACACCCTGTGCCAGCCCCAGTAGGCAGATGGAGGCATGCCCAGTATGCCCATGCCTTGGCAAAGAGGGAACGTATAGCACACACACTGACAGTGTAGGCACTTATGGACTGACACCCTTCTCCACCTGCACACACAGCAAACATGGATGGCACACACACACGACCACCTGTAAATTGTCATGTATAGGTGGTCTACTGTGTGCATCCTACATAGGTAGCCCTCAACTATTGTACACACAACTGCCATTGGCACAAGGTAAGTCAATACCTGAACAGTAAATTAAGCTATCAGCATGTGTCCATACTGTATGTATAGGTTCATAGATACATAGGTAGGTACATGCCTAACTGCCGAGGCCACTCATAAGCATAGCCAAAAAGTGTCTGCTGTCACCACCCCATTGATTAACTAACTGTCCCTCTGTGGAGCAGAGCCAATTGTGGGATCCCTGGGGTGTATCCACTGTTCCCCACCCACTCTGCAAGGATTCCCTGGAGTGTTAGTGAGGGTTTTGTATAATGTAATCAGGGATGTAGTTCCAAATAATGGGGAGTATCCATGACAGGAATCTTCTCAGATGATTTACATGTTACATAGTATACCTTAACCACAGCTTGCATATATAGGTAGTATTCCACAGAATAATAAACATGTGGAACACACAACCACTGAAATGTGCGTTAATCACCCTTGCACTACCAGTGCCTGCTCTGAGAGGTAAAATACCACTGCCAGGATTAGAACACGCAACCATGTACACAATCTTCACAATAACATACCACTAAGCTACCTGAGATGTACCAATGGCAGTTGTGTATACTGACAGGATAAAACACAAAAGGTAGGAATGTGTGGAAATAGGACAAACCGGCATGTACCCAATGAAAGGTGTATGTTTTATATATATATATATATATATATATATATATATATATATATATATATATATATATATATATATATATATATATATATATATATATATATATATATATATATATATATATATATAGAGAGAGAGAGAGAGAGAGAGAGAGAGATATATGTCGATATATGGGGATATACATATATATGTAGATATATAGATAGGTTAACAACATCTACATAACCATGGAGGTACATATAAATGGGATACCTACCACATACCGACTGCTTGACATACCGACGCACGTAATCACGAGGCTTAAAGTCCGAAAGAACACAGTACCGAAACACCAGATGCCCGAGGTTTAAAATCACAATGTTAAGGGACAGTTAGTCAGTGCTTCTGGTGTTGCGGTTCAGGTAGGTTACTGTGTGTAAGTGTGTTTCTGAGGGCTGTAGTGTGTGTAAGTGTGTGTTCTGAGTGTGGTGTGTGTTCCTGGGGGACTGTAATGTGTGGGTGTGGGTTAGCTTTGTGCATCTGTTTGTGCGATCTAGGAGGTAGAATATTAAAGTAGGGGGTGTGGGGGTGCAGACACCCACATGGGGGTGTAGGGGGCTTGCCCACCTGCTCATACATAGTGTAGGATGGTTTGTTTGGATGTGGTCGGTAGCAGTGTGTCTGTGTGTGTGCGTGTGTGTTCCATGTTCGTGTTACTTTCACGAGTTACTGTCGCTGTCGGTAATGTGGGGTATGGGAGTCTGGGCCCGGTACTGTGGGCGTCGGAATTGTGTGGTTTTGGGATTCCATAGGTATCCCGTATACAGCAGTTGAAGTGTTCATATATGAGTATAACATGGACCATAGCAATCACACATTCCGCCACGACCAACCTTTATGAACAAAGGATATGGAGAGTATATGCCTATACACTATTACAAATATGTGCTATGGACATGAGCCAATGATAGGGTTACCACCTGTCCCACTTTGCGAGGGACAGTCCCTCTTTGGGCGGTTGTGTCCTGACCAAATATATTAAATGTGGCAAATGTCCTGAGATTGTAGGACATAATTATGTCCCATATGTAATGTAATAGTTGCATACAATAGTTCTTTCTGTATCTAAAATACCTACATGTTACAAGAAACAGGATAAGCAACTAAACTGCTACAAGAATAAGCTTATATTTAGGCAAGAAAGGAAAGTTCTATCCCTTGTACTGACCATGGGTTTGTGTCGGCCTGTAAAATCTGATGTGTGTCCCAAAAATGTCCCACTATGGCCATATGAAAAGGTGGCAACCCTAGCCAAAGAGGGTCAGTCACCAACACAACTCCAATGACTGCAAATACCTATGACAGAAATACACAGCTTTCATGTAGCAACACTTTATTACATTCTGATGTATTGCCGAAAGGATTCAAGGACTAACATCACCTGCATGCTATACAGGAACCACTTAACAGTGCCTTAATGAATCAGCCTGCAATTACCATAGTATTAGTCCACTAAAGGATAGGTGTTCAAATAGGGAAGGAACCCTCACGCACATATCGATTATGTATAAAAGCAGTTCCTACACACCTGCATCTGCTATGTACACCCACCAACATCACCCCCACACCCAAACAAATTACAATACAAACTGTAATAACATCACAAATCATTCACTCACTGTACGACATCTGCAGAAGCCTTAACATACCTTGTCAGAGACACACTAACATGGCCCTATGTGAAATAGTTGCTGTTATACAATGGAACAGCTGCTGATGTTACAGGGTTTGTTTGCACTAATCCCATTTCAGAGGGTTGTGTGTACACCGCAAAGTGTTACCAATTACTGAGTAACAGCACAGTATGATACACATGTACACCAAATCAAGGATGTCTGGTGAGCACACTGTAAACCACATAACAGTTCATGCATAGCCATACAGCCTTGAGCTGCCCAAACATCCTTGCCAGACTGAAACATCTGCAGAAGTATCAGGTACAAACAAACCCTGCATAAGTAGCAATGTTCTGAAATATAACAGCTGTACTCACATGTAGAACAACATCGTCTAGCCATTACACACAATCCACAGGAGTCATGAAGCTAATATATCTCTGTCTGTCTCCATATAGCTGTTGAAATACATCACAAACAACACATCCAGGCCATCTTCCTCGAAAGTAAGGCAAACGGACAATGCCCAAGTGGAGTACTCAGTTATACACCACTGTTGCCATGGTATCGGCTAATGGAGTAGCTGCACAGCTGATGTGCATCTAATTAACTACTTTGGAACACCAATTGGTGGTCAGGATAGCACATGTTACCGATATTTAACTAGAAAAGGATGGCTTATCACACATTCAAACCATCCGTATATACCAGCAGAACGTTACAAAGAAGATTGAAACACAAACTGAAAAGGATTGAATCAACAGTCAACGACACCTCGGGTTACTAATAAGGTATGTAGAACACTCAGTATGTCTGTGTATTTAGTACCTGTTCTGTAATATTTAAAGTGCACGCAATCCATATAGTGGAAACAGTTATCTTGTAGTGATGTATTGTTGAGCATAGTAACGCTTGTAGTATTTATGTGTGTACTGCTGTAGGTCACAAGGCAAACACCGCATACACCACAAGGGATGCTATATAAGGGCTTTGAACACAAATATTCCTCACCAGCCGCTGTCAGTGGCAGGGCTGGTCCAACAAGTATGTGCTATAACAGGGGATAGTATATGTTGATATATTGTAACAGTAGCCATATGTATGGGTGTATTACTGAGAATAACATGTCGAAGTTGGCCCACTGTGCAATTATGATTTGCATTGTGGGATATTGTGCCAATAACTGTGTAATGTACAGTATTGTAGGCAGATATGTATTACAAGTTACATAGCATTACTGTTATGTTAGGCAAACATTAGTTATGTCTATTGGCATTTACAATACACAATAACAGGATACATATGACTTGTAGTCACCCGACAGTTTATCAGCATGATAGCAAAGTAAAATGGAAGAGCTAGTTAACTATCCATGCACATAAGACATGTAATAAGTGCAAAGGTAGGTACTAGGCTGTCTTACCAAGGGTATTTATAAGCCTAGCTAGAGTGTGTTGGCTTTCACCACCCCATAGGTTAGTTCCCTGTGCCTCTGAATGGCAGAGCCATTAGTTCCCTGTGCCTCTGTCCAGCAGAGCCACTGCAGTGATCCCAGGGTACATGTCTGTCTCCCATCCACACGTCAAGGTTTCCCTTGAAGAGTGCTAGTGAGGGGCCCTGCCTGATGTACATTGGAATCATGTTCCAAAGCATGGGGAGTCTCCGGTCAGGAATCTATCCATCCAGCACATCCTAGTCATCATTGTGGTTAGGTGTATATCCCTAGAGCATGTGGCTCTCAGGGGCCTCTGTTTAGGTGGAGCATATCCAGCAATACTGGGTTGGACATGGGCCTTGTATGTCAAGCAGAGATCACCTGTGAGTATGCGGTATGCAACCGAGTACAGCTGGAGTTTCTTAGGTTGGGCTGCATAGGTCATCTGTTTGAGGTCAGTAATCCTCTTGGTGTGGTACTGTTGTGGTCTTCCAAGCTGTTGCAGTTGTCTTGTAAGGTATATCCCAAATGGGGTGTTGTATCCTTTAATGGGTCTAATAAGTCATGAGTAGAGAGGCACAATGGCCTCCTTTGTTCTGGATGCGAACCCATTAGAGATTAGGGGGCCACGTAGAAGGATATTCTAACCACCTTGTCATTATGGGTATCAAAGGAGAGATTGCTATCTACTGGGGTTCCCAGATCCCTTATTACCTTTTCTGTATGTAGGGGACTAGCACCTATGTGGTAGTCCATGGGTAATTAGTTATATCCAAAGGGGATGACTATGCACTTTTTGGCATTCAGCTTGAGGCCATGATATTGACACCAGGTATCCATCTCAGTGCGACCCTTCCAGAGGGTGTCTGTAACAGCTGGTTAAACAATTATGTCCCCTAGTTTGCAGTCATCTGCAAACCTTTTCAGCCAAAGCCCTCCTGTGCTTGCCTGTACATCAGAGAATTATATACCGAACATGAGGGGTCCTAGGACTGAGCCCTGGGGATGCCACTTGTAACTGGTATACAGTCGGACCTAGGGTATGCAACTCCCACTGTGTGGGTTCTGTCCATGAGCCACTTTGCAAACCATCACATGATGTAGGGGTTAATGTTCAGGCGGATGGGTATGTCGATAATACCAGAATGAGGAATGGTGTTGAAAGCCTTTGAGAGATCTAGGTAGGCTGTGTGGACCTCCTTACCCTCATCTAATGCCTTGGTAACTGTCTCTAAGAAGTCCACCAGGTTTAGGAGGCATGGTCTGCCCTTAACAAAGCCAAACTGGGAGGGGTCAAAGGTTTGGAGGTACCCAATGTCTCTGTGACTGAGATCCATGATGATGTGCTCCATAGCCTTGCAGACCAGGCTAGTCAGGCCTATAGGGCAATAGGTCCCATGGTCCATTGTGGCGCCACCTTTGTGGAGTGGGATAACTGTTGCTGTGCACCATTCAGGGGGCACAAAGCCCGATGCGAGGCTATTATTGAACATGGTGCATAGGTGGGGAGCCAGTACATTCTGAAGTTCATGTAAAACGCAGCCTGGGATGTTGTCCAGTCCCATGGATGCTGTGATATTGGCTTTAGAGTGTGCAGCTTTTACCTGCATAGTTGTGAGTACAGGGACTCTGCACTCTTCCTGTATAGATATGGGCCCTTTAGGGGGTGAGAGGGGGAAAGGTAGCACTGAACCTATCTGCCAGGATGTTGGCAATATCAGTTGGTTCTGTAATGTTCATGCCTTTGTGCTGTAACTCAGAGCAGATCTGGGTGTTGACATTGAGATATTTGACATAGCTATAGAATGCTTTGTGGTTGTTGTTGGAATTAGTGGCAGTTTTGTTTTCATAGCTAGCTTTGGAGGATCTTATAAGGGATCTCACCTTCTTACTGAGGCTGACCAGGGAGCTCCTCCACGCATGGGATTGTACTCTCTTTGCAACAGTGTCTTCCTCCTGTTGTACAGTTTGTTTATGGCAGGGGACCACCAGATTGGCTTCCTTAATTAGGAGTATAGCATCTTGGTTCTGTTTGGGATAGCACGATCCATGCACTCATGTAAGTGCTTATAGAGTGCATTTGTGTAGGATTCAGCAGTTGTAACAGTATTGTCCATCTGCATGGGTGTCATGACGTTCACCACATCTGTCTTAAGAAGCATGAAGTTGGCTTTGTAGACATATTATACTGTGGTTCCCTTAATGGGGGTGGGGGCAGGATGTGGATATCAATGGTGTTCAGCTTATGGTCGGATCGGACCAACGAGGAGTTGACTTCAGGTGTGGAACACCGGTCACTCATGTTGGTAATGCCTAGGTCTAGGATATTGTTGCCCCTGGTGGGTGTGTGGATATGTTGATCCAGGGCATTGGTGTTTATGAATTCCAGAAAGCGTTGAGCTAATGAGTTGGTACACGAGTAGTTTTCTCAGTTAATGGTGGGGTAGATTCAGTGAGACTATGTGATGAATGTGGTGTGGCATGAATGTTTATCTTCTCCACATGACTGTCAGGGTCAGGCTTGGTTGGAGAGAGCTTTACCTCCAGTTTGGCTAGATAAGTGCATCTCTCACAGGTTGTAGTGTTGGGTGGTAGGTGGAGAGGGTTGTCTGTGTACATGAGGCAATGTCTACATTGCCTCAAGATGTCCAGATTCATCAGATAGACAGGAGAGAACACTGGCAGCTGACCCTTGGACATGCCTGAATATAAAACTAATTTCCCCTAGATAAGTGAGGAAAGTGAGTACAAGAGCTATTTTACTCTAAGCAAGTGAGAAAAGTATGTACAAAACCTGTTTACCTCTAGGTAATGAGGAAGATTGAGTGCTATAGTAATTAGTAGCTTATGTAGTGCTTACAAGTTCTGAACAAGTGCTGAGCATGAATAAGCAATCCAGATAGGGTCTTGGATAACATAAACACACTGTCCCCCCAACAGGTACACAATCATATATCCATGTACACCACAGAGCCCCTGTACCCACAACTATGCAGGTACAAGCTGCACTCAGGCTGCATGGGACCTGTCCACATCACAGGTTGTATCATACACATATGGCAAAACAAGTTGCTCTCCACATACACATCATGTAAAACATAGCTCCATGTCAGGCTGTGTACACACTGAATGGTGCACACCAACAGGTATCACAACCCACAAAGGGGAGACACCACTGATAATGGGAAGTACTGCACTACTACCCTGCTGAGTCTGGTCTGAAAGGCCATGAACCTTGATCAAATTATTTGATGTCAGCAGTACAGATGTAGATGACAGTAAGGTTGATTTCACACTGCATATCATAACCTTGCCAGGTCATAGGACATCATCACCCATACTGTGTTCCACCTACACTCGGTATACTAGATGTACATTCCTATGTCACAGGAGTGTTTTGCAATGGGACTGCTGGCAGAACCAACACTACAGAAGGTGTCTGAATAATACATGCTCATCACACCAGTGCCAGCTACAGTAAGACAGGGTTAATTAATTGTATTCCCCTCATTGTAGTCCATACCACACAGACAAACAGAAGGCATCTGCCTATTGAAGTATGCAAATGACTATGACCTAGGAGCAATAGCCGACTCAAGAGTGTTGTGGACAACATACAGAAGGGGCTTTGTGGGTGAGGTGTGTGTGACATATGGCCACAATCTGACAGCTACATATTGCATTGTCACCCCTATGTTAATAACCCTGTACCCATGAACTACCACCTAGGCAGTGGTCAACATAATGGACACTGTGTGTAAGGGATGCAGCTGGGCAGTTGTCTTTCCTGTGATAGCTACATCACCACACCTGTCAGGTAGTCATATGTGGCAACCCTAATCATGACAGGGTGCCATCCATGAATATAGAGATCATTGTCCAGCCATACACAACACTCAAGTGACCCATATCAGATCACATATTTCCTTTAAGGGGTATTGGCCATGTGCAGATGGCCTACACCAGCCTTCCCATTCCCCATCTCCACTATGTAGCATGATGCATACCCTGAATAAATCCATGTCCAACCCAGTGATGTTGGACATGCTACACGTACACATCCTGATCTCAAACACATACTTCATGGACATCCACCTTCCTAGTACTAGGATCACCACATGCTGGACAGATCCTTGTCCCATACACTTTACATAGTCCTGCCATACTATGCATTCCTGTCCAGCAAAGCTGCACATCGCCCTCTCAGACATGGTGTGATGACCGCATGGTAAATGTATCATTAACCCTGTGGATCAGTAATGTGGCACTGCTCCACCTGGCCCCAGAGACCCGCCTGTCAGCTACAGCCAGGTAACCTTTCATCCTAGATTCATACATGGCCCATGGCATATAGCCTACTAGTTGACTTTGACTGTACATGCTATAGTTGATATCCATCCCTGCAAATACCATCTGGCTAGCCAGTGTCCCATGTGTATCACATGTGCAACACAGGTGATACATGGCAGGATGTTGAATTGCTGTACAGTGCCATGTAGATGTATATGGCAGAACACATACATGTAAAACCTTATGTGAGCAAGTCTGCAGGGTCACAGGTCATGTCTGTTAAGGCAGTGTAAGTCTTTATATGTGACATATACACAGCATCAAGGTCAACTGCATTAATGTGGACACATCCAGCCATGTGCTGATAGGTAGGAACACCAGTACAGGCAAACAGACATGCCCACATCAAGACAGCATCCACATGGAGTATGAGCAATGTAATCAGGTGACACACACACATATATGGTGATAATATCCACTCACCATTGAGTGTCACATGTGTGTGACACAAACATGTCAGTGGTGTCAGTGTCATGTAGATTTGCAAATACAACTATTTAATCGTAATAAATGTGATACACATGTATGTTCAGCTGTAGCTCTGTATGTCTCTGTGAGTTACTGTGACCTGTCTCCATCATTATGTCTTCCAGGTATGCCGCATGCAAGGCTACCCCCTTATACCCACTTGGAGGATGAGGCCCTCATCCCATACCTACATGACAATCATGATATCCTGTTCAGCCATGTGCCACAGGATGCACAGCATGATGCCCTGTGGATGGAACTTCGCAGGAGGGTTAATGATGTGGGTGGCCACAACCACACATACCAGCAGGTGCACAGACACTGTACAGACCTCATTAGATGGGTGAAACAGCATGTGAATGCAATCACCAGGGAACAAGGTGCAACAGGTGGTGGACCACCAACCCAGCCCCCACTCACACGTACCGAGGAGCTACTGGCCAACCTGGGGACACCTGCAGAACAACATCCACAAGCCTTAGCCGATATTGTGGAGGTGGGTGTCTCTCAACCACTGAGCCTGGAGTTGCCTGGTAAGTCAGTACTGCACCTATAACAACTATATTCCATATAGTTGCATGTGTCACTGTACAATATGTAATGTAACATCATATGCAAGGCATGTATACACACATGCTGCATACTATAGTATGCTACTCTGTGTATGCACACATGTGCATACACCATAGTATAGTCTAATGTACTGGTGTATGTGTTAACATGCACATTGCACCCTGTAGCCATCATACAGGCATGGATAATGCTCATACTGCTGTGTTACTCCTATTTAGGTACCTCTGGCATTCTGCTGTGACAGCAGCCCATTGCAGGTGAGACTGTTATTATTTATCAGGCATCATAATGCACAGATCTATCTGCCATGTGGCCATTTACCACATGTACACATAATGTATGGTCCTGTCACAATATACAGGTCGGACCTGCAATGCATCACAATGCCTACCCATGTGCAACACTTGCAAACTATGTGAATCACCTCACCGACATGAATCCTCACAAACTGTCATTGCCAGATGTGTGGACAGCTGTGCATACAATGGTGGAGGTGCTGTTCACTGTAGGGACATGTACTACAGATCAGAACTACACATGTGGGGAATACAAACAGTACTACACAGTGGGCTGGAGTATGGCCAGCCCACAGGATTCACTGGTGTGGATCATAGCCCTGCTATGAATGTCACACAATGTGATGTGCTATCTTGACATGTCCATGACATCTAGTGGCCTGGCTGCAACACTGCCTAACTAACCTGAAAACATATCCCACATACCACCCTTTGTCTGCATAACCCTGTCATCAGTGGAGCATATGACATCTATGGGTGTATGTCATATGGGACAACACAGACATGTGAAATAGATGCCCGTCACAATAATTTGGCCAACACATGTACACACATGGCCATGGAGGATGGCCAGAGACATGAAGCAACACACACAGTAGACGTGATGTGCTTGTGTGTACACCCTGTCGTACAATGGCTACACATGGTCCAACTATGGCCTTTGTGTAATGGTTATATTGTAGATGTGGAACACTAGACATCCTACAGGCCTGTGCACATCTTGTGTAGGTGTGACATCAATCCACCACATAAGATGTGTTGAACATCTTGAGGGTGTCACAACATGACAGCAGTCACCTGTACAGTATCCACATCAGCCCACAGATACAGTACATTCCCCTTGCTGGTGTCGGACATCAATGTCATACTTGCTCCTCGTGTGTGTGTGTGTGTGTGTGTGTGTGTGTGTGTGTGTGTGTGTGTGTGGTACACAGATGTCATGTGGGACATGGTGTACTGACGTGTTCACCATGTCTGGCCATAGTTGCCAGGCAGCAGCAATATGGTTGCAGATGTGCAGGGTGTCATCCGTATACCCTTCAGTGACCTGTGTCACACATTCCACATCATGGTTTAGTGTGTATACACCTCAGTGACATGGGTCACATTCCACAGTATATATGTATTGTATCTGAACACAGTCATGGCTATGAACTGTGTCTGTAACTCACACTGTATAGCAATAGAGATGCCTCATGATTCCCTGCAATGGCCATGCACATCAGCTAAATGTGCAGTATATCTGTAGGGCGGACAGACAACACTGCATTGGGACACCATTACCCCACTGTATATTTGACAGGACACCATTGTGTTAAACATGTATGCATGTCATTGCACATCAGCAGATCACATGTCATACTACATGTGATTGTCAAGGTCATATGCCACACATCAGGCAGGTGTACTGTTAACCTGTGCTGGTCTACATGGTGTAACACAGGGATGTATGCTAACTACTACTATGATTGTGTAATTTGCATGCCATCTGCTATGACACATGCATGCTGTTGTGTGCAACCCAGGGATGTATGATAACTACCACTATTATTGTCTGCGCTGCATGCCGTCTGTCATATCACATGCATGTTGCATGCCTTCTGTCATATCACATGCATGTGTCTGTGTGTGTGTGTCTATTGTATAGATTGTAATGTACAGTTCTTGTCTGCCCTCACAGGTGATGTAGGTGCATTGCCCTCCTGCGGTCCATCTGATGTTAGTGTCCCCACAGACTCTAGCAGTGATGATGAACGTATGATTGAGGCACAGGCAGGGTTGTCAGGGGCTGAAACTGTGCCATTGGTTGCCATTCCAGCTATATCCCCCTCATCCCTGCACACAGATCCCATGCCTGCACATACCCCATCACCAGTGGCCATAGAGGAAGGACAGTTGACATGTGGTAGCTTGGAACAGGAAAGTGTGGGGCATATGGAAGGTGTGCCTGCACACCATGGTGTCAGCCAACTGACTGGTGGTGCCCCACACAGGCACATGGCCAGTGCTGCTTGTAGGAGGACCTCTGGCCAACATGCTCCTGCAAGACAGAGTGCAGCAGCTGGTGTCACCAGATGCATGTTTCAGGCTGTAATGGAGGTACAGGCATGTGCTGAACAGCACAACAGAGAAGATCAGAGGCTTCAGAGGGCTGCTGTCCATTCTTTAAACAACAACATCCAGGCAATGGTAAATGCTCAACAGCAGATTGATGAAGCTTTGGATAGATGGTTGGGTGACATGGTTGGAGTCCTTGACTGTGGCATGACAATCCATGAGTGTGAGCTGTCTGTGTTGGAACATCTGGTAGGAGTGAGGCATCGGGCATGTGGATGTAGGCCTGCTACATCACCTGTTTCAGGTCTACGGTGCAACTACCTCACATGTCCTCCCATAGTGGCGGTAGCAGCAGCAATGCATCTGGTGCTCTGCTGTCGACACCACAATGTCACCTGGGACAGTCCCAACAGGGACACGGTTCCAGTGGACAAGTGTCATCAGACAGTAACCAATCTGCACCTCTGCCTGGTAGTGTCTGTGCAACCCCTGGCAGGCACAGGTCACATGTCCATGGCCGGACACCGTGAACTGTAAAACCTGGCCTGTACAGTCCACAGCTGTCAATAATAACCCTGTGTAGGCCAGACACATGCCAGAACTGTGTGCATACATACACGCACACACTGGAAACATATGTAGGGCACTGCAACACACACATGCATAACATCCACACACACCCAATTAGATCAAAGGCCCTAACCCACACACATGATGTCATCCAATAGTGCAGCCTAGGCCTCTGGCAAACATTATCACCCTGTGCATATGATGATGCCTGTGCCACATCCCTCACATCCACATCATTGGTGCAGGGACATGCTCATATGGTCTGATGCACAGGGTGAACAGACTAGGAAGATAAGTGTAGTTTACAATTGTTGAGTACTGTTGACAGGCAGCAGACATACCATGTACTACAGGTGTACAATGCATTTCGTACTGTTAACAGTATGTGTCTTGTGTACCAACAGTAACTGCATGTTGGTCATGATGTTCTGCTGTCCTGCTTCAGGTCTAATTGCATGTGCCGGTGGATATCAGTGTTTGCAGTTAGTGTCCCATATGTCAATGTGGACTACTCACAGGTATGTATGAATATACCAGCATGCACTGTGTAGCTGCCACATAACAGTGAGAATGTCCCACATTCCAAACATGTCTACTGATCCAAGAGCATGATAGCTGTGTATTAAGCTACTGTGGCTACAGACCTGACATCCATACTGGGGGATATCACAGGTACAGTTACATGGAGTGGTGAGGTAAGAAAGCGGTCTAGCCGATTACAAGGGTAGAGGCCAGTGGGAAGTGCGATGCCTCATTGGGAAGCAGTAATACACATTCCCATGACAGGATGCCAACACACAACTGCACCCATACACTCAGGTATTGACACACATGTTTTCAGTGACACAGTAACACACCCACACACTCACGGATTCAGCAACACAGTAGCACACACTCACACACAGTTGCTACTGTTGAGGTGAGGACCCCTGCCTATGTGCAAATCATCATTACAGTACTGTGCACCTACATGACGGCACAGAGAATACACATGTACAGGTAGTCAGTATGGCCTAAGATCGGTGACATCAACACAGATAGTAGATTGCATCACCTGGATGGGGGAGGGGTCTTATCAGTTCAGTATGGTAGCATGTATCCTCACCCAGGGACCAGACAGCCATACATACACACACACACATACACATATTGTGGCATTCAGTATTGAATACATCTATGTCACGCACATACAGATACCTCACATATGTGAGATACATGCCCCTGACTATGTCTTGCTTTCTACATTGCAGTCTGTACAGATGTGTACACTAGTGTACAGGAGAGTGAGTAACAACTGAGATGTATTCCCCACCATACGTGACATATATGGACACACACGCAACCACACATGCCAGTACTGTGAATCAAAGACCTGTCTAGCTCATGATATGTATGACAGACTTACAGCAGTATTGCACACGCTACAAAGTGTACTGATACTTCCTTTGGCAACAGTGCTGAAATATGCACGCAGGACGTCTTAACTGTTAACAGGTGTCAAGTGATTAATCTGCGGTGTCACCCTGACCACTGTCTAAGTTGTGCGTTATGTCCTTCAATTAACAAAACCATTGCTTACCGGTTACACATGTTATTGTAGGACCGCTTGTGACACACCTATGAGCTGTCCTCAGCAAACATACATCTGCAAAGATGCCCCACCACTTAGTTATTTCCACACATCTGTCCATACCTGAGGTACATCTTTCCGTATATTCAGCATATCACCATATACAGTTGGCAATGTTGAGGCTGCATTGCAACTGCATGATGTACTAGGATACACGTCACCTGCATACATCAGCAACTGCGCACATGGTATCTGAACGCACACCACTACATGTACATGTGTGTAGGTCCTACAATTCTGTCATTTGGGCATGTTTGTAGGCATTGCAATTGGTGGATATGTGTAATGACATACATGACACATGGACTGTTGTATGATATGACAGGTGTAATGGGTGACCAGTACAGAGGGAATGTTACCTCTGTCAACATTGATATCACACCTTATGTACTGTTAGCATTCAGCAGTCATGGGCCTACATTCCATGTGCATGTGTGTAATGGCAGTAGCCACCTGTTTGCACAAAGGATAACAGCTATGCTATTTACATGTATGTTGTGTGTGTGTGTGTGTGTCATGTACATACCCAAGGCAGGTACATGTATGTCATATCCAAACATGAGGTTGTGTACTGGTGTACAGCAACAGTCATCTGCTAATGCTGTAATTAACCAAGAGTCCCTGGTATGTGTACAGCTGACCTGGTTACAGACAGTGGTATCATTGCATTGCATAACACATGATGCAACTGTATCAGTACATGCGTACTCTCTACAGTTGATGTAGAGCTTGGTACAGTCCACTGGTCAAGGGTCACATGGTGGTGTACTCTTATATGTCCTACATCTATGGATGCATGTTGGTGGTCCAAGAACATGGTGGTGTCTGAGGTTTACATCCTAGAATGCAGCATGTGACACTGTGTCCAGCACATGACTCATCTGTGATGCCTTTCGTGGGGGTACCGGTCAGTACATGTGAGTGGCTTCTATGTATGTGGGGACACCACCACCTGGAGTGGTCCGTACCTGTGTTATGGCCCATATGTCTGGTTCTGAGGTATATGGTGGTAGTGCTATTGTGCACTACAGAGCCATCAGCCAGGTGTTCCTCACTGCACAGATGTCAATACTCCCCATTGTTGGATCTACAGTGAGCAGCTGTGATTATGGACACTACACATCTAGCACTGGTTAGCATAAGCATACAATGCAGTTGTCCTGTAGGTGTCAGGGTGTTATCCTGTGTTTAGGACATTTACCTTGGAATGGCACTGTATGGGCGGATGCGACTTGGGTATTATCCCCCTCCTTTGAATCATGGATGCATGTGATATGTGTCAAAGGCCTGTCTACTGTCAGTCATGTCATCACAGAATGACAAACACTGGACAGCCTTGTACTTACAGCAGGACATTGGCTCATTGTGTTGTTCAAGCAGTTGCCACCTCTAGCAAGGCTCATTGTGTTGGCCAAGCAGTTTCCACTCCTAGCAAGACATCACTGCGAGTGGTGATATTGTGCTTGGTATAGGATGGTACATCTAAAGTTATGGACAGCAGCAGACATTGTGTAAAAGACCAGTGTCAGATATATGTAGAGCAGCATTTCTGCTAACAATGACAACTACTAACACCAGAGCCCATTGCAATGTGTTCTTTACATCTACCTGTAACAGCATGGCCACTGTGGTCTTCCATGTTTAGAATCAGAGTGCATCCCAGACAGCCCTTTGCTACTAAATGTGTGAGCATGCCCAGTGACACTTTGTGTCAGTTATGTGCCTCTGTGTAAGGGCATGGCCATTGTAACCCTGTATAGTGATAGTAGTCGTCCATTCCACAGATGGGTATACTCCAGGTCAGGATGGATTCCTACTTTAAACACACAGGTTCACAGGTATGTACATCTTAACTGCCAGCATCCCTGTTGATGTCCTCATTCCTAGAAGGTCATAATGACAGCCTTGAAATGTGTAGTCTGTGTGTTGCTACTCTTAACTATGTAGTATTGTAGTAGTGATCTGTAAATACACAGGTGTTCCATTCCCACCACTGGTGTGTTGTGTGTGTGTGTGTGTGTGTGTGTGTGTGTGTGTGTGTGTGTGTGTGTGTGTGTGTGTGTGTGTTTGTCCCCGTTTGCCAGAGGACTGAAAATGCTTTTAGACTGCTCACACTCCATACATTTCTTATACCCACCTTTGGCAAGGCTGATGATGTCACCCATCTACAAATACACACTTTAGTTCTGTAAACTGCGTAATGCTGTAGTGTAATAAAGTAGTTAGGTCAGTGTTCTAATCCCAGACTTGCCGTGTGTGTGTGTGTGTGTGTGTGTGTGTGTGTGTGTGTGTGTGTGTGTGTGTGTGTGTGTGTGTGTGTGTGTGTGTGTCTGTGTCTGTCCCCATCTGCCTGAAGAATGAGTAATGCTTTTAGACTGCTCACACTCCATACATTTCTTATACCCACCTTTGGCAAGGCTGATGATGTCACCCATCTACAAATACACCTCTGGGAATGCTGTGTCCCAGTAATCTCGGTAGCACATTCTGTAACTGCGTAATGCTGCAGTGTAATAAAGTAGTTAGGTCGGTGTTCTAATCCCAGACATTTCAAGTGTGTGTGTGTGTGTGTGTGTGTGTGTGTGTGTGTGTGTGTGTGTGTGTGTGTGTGTGTGTGTGTCTGTGTGAGACCAGTGCAGTGCTTTATAGAGTATGCACTCTGTACAAATCACATGACCACCTTTGACATTCCTGCTGTTGTCACCCACCTAGCTATACACCTGTAGGCATGCCGCAACCCAGTATTCGCCGTAGCATGTGCCCTAAAAGCGTATTGCTGCAGTGTGATACAGTAGGTAGTGGTTTGTATACAGGGCATGGCAAGTGTGTGTTTGTCTGTCAGAGCCTGTGTAGAGGTGGTCGTGATTGTCTTACCATCGGACATGTTGGGGAGTGGATTTTGTAGTTGTCCTATATGGTGTCTGTCTTATGACACATTGGCACCTTACGAGGAGTACAGCTGTCAGTCAGCCACAGGACTGTGTTGGACAGCCATACCCATACATCTGGCTAAAGGCCTGGTGAACAAAGTATGCAGCCCTACTAGTACCTGGTATATGTCCCGCACCCATGTGCCATGCGCAAACAAACTTGCCTAGGATATCCCGCTATGTTGCTAGTACCATGCACATTGATGACAGATAGTAGGCATGGTGAGAATGCAGTGGCCTGCAGAGGGCATGGCACCCTGTACAGCAGTACAATAGGCACATATATGCGGACATTGTGGTTTCACTATGTTCCACACTGAATGCCTGCAGCATATGTGGTGCCATCAAATGTGATCCACAGAGGCCAGAAAATGCTGTACATATGTGCCCTGTATGGGCCCATGCCACTGACACCATGGAATACCTGTATCATACAATCAATGCAGGTGCAGGGTCGACCTGCTCACTATAAGCAGATTTCGCCACACCAGGCCAGTATTGGCATATTGGGGGATAACAGGCTGTGTACACCACATGTGCCTGCCAAATCAGGTACACCTGTACATGTCACTGTACAGTATTGTGGGACATGCACATCCCAGGCAATGTCCATATGAAGGACTATCAAACACAGACATGGCATGCATTGTAAAGCTATGGCCATACACATTGGTAACCAGGATGTCAGGCCAGATAATGCAGTACCCATCTGTGTGGGAGATTGCAGACAGTACACCCCTGCACTGCACACCATTGTCGGGTGACGGGATGCCAAGGATTACCCCTCACCCAGCCCTGTACAGCCATCTTGCACAGCCAACCACTACACACCCATGAAGCAATGCATACCTGTATGCCAGTACTGGCACCTTGTATCTGCATGTGGGTTCTGATGCTCCCAACCACAGTCACTCCCAGTATAACCCTCATTGGCATACCAACAGATGTCAAGCATGTTCTCATGCCCTAGCCCATAGAACCTCCAGAAATCCCCTGCGGTGCATGTAGTCCTGTGCATTACTGCAGTGTGGCAAACTAAGTAGTTAGGTTGTGCATTTGTGGCCCTGGCAAAGAGTGTCAATGTGTGTGCATTATAGAGTGTGGTTGTGGTGACAATGGCATCCATTCACGTGGACAGCCATGTGTGCCACACCTAATGTATGTCTACTATATCTCTGTTGCAGATGTCACTCACCTACAAACATATATGTTCTTACAGCACAGCAACATGTCGCCTTTGTGGCACATGTAGTAACATCATGCACAAGTAATAGTAATGAGTAGTCAATCAGGGGTTTGACCCCTGTACTGTTCAGAATGTGGCAGACGATGCTTAGGGTTAAGTCTCCAATTCCTTCCCTGGTGTACTTTGCCTGTCCCTCCCACACACTCCCTGTTGGATGTGAAGGAGTACACCTGCACAGCAGCAGCATGTGTATTGTAAGTGATGGACATGGTCAGGTGATGACCTCTGCAGCTATTGCAGTCCTCTTCTAGCTGATTGCATGTGGTACAGCTATGATGGTGTTCCCATAGCCATCTGCATGATAAACACAGTACACTATCTAGGGAAAACATGTTGTTATTTGGCCATGACAGTCGCTGTGAGTGGTACCTGGATGAGGTGTTCTGACACGGCATCACAAATGATATCTGGATGTACCTCAATCATTTTCTACAGCGGGAAATAGCCTAAAGACAGGAGGGTGATGTGCCACACATGACTACAACATGTAAGTGTAGCTATGCTGCACTGAGACTACTGCCTGTTTAACATGTGCATGGTAATGGCTATTCTGATGTTATAATACAGACATGACAGTACTCTGTTCATGACGGACCCCCATCTGTAGGGCCATCTGTGAACTGGTCAGTGTGTGCAACCATTTGTTTTCTGTGTTACACACTGAACACACATCTGTGCACAGCAGAAGCATGGTGTGAGGACTGCAGACAGTACATGATGATAGGGATGTGTTACTGCCATCTCATCCCTGACTGGACATGTGTCACATGAGACAGTGGTATGACAGACACTGTTCTGGGTTTCCCAGTGACAAGCCAATAATGGGCAACTGTTCATAGCTGCGGTACCATGTCTACTACACATTGTACAGATGGCATGCAGTATATATGCATGTGTTGTGCTCCCACTGCAAATGTATACCATCTGTTGTGTTGGGTTGATGGTGATATCTATGCATACTATTGTAAGTAATCCTGTATGCTGTTGTGTTGGGTTGATGGTGTTATCTATGCATACTGTCATAGGTAGTCCTGTATGCTGTTGTCTATCACTAAGTCATATGTGGGTTTAAACTGCAACACCATAGGCTGAATGAGTTGGGAGGTCCCGGCAGAACTTCCTATCCCACTTCAGCTGACCATGGCACCGGACACTAGCACGTCTGGGTCCCAGCCTTAGACATCAACCTCTGTTGGCTCTGCACCACCTTCTGGTGGTACCACAACTGAGGATGGAGCACGTCTCCCCTGGGAGCAGGACCAGACAGGTACATGTCTGCTGTTGTGCGGTCCCGGACGTGTTGCTTTGGTGGCTCACTAAGGGGTTCCAAAGCCAGATACTCCAGCTCAAGGGCGGAGTGTCACATTTACAGGGTGATGCTGCCCCTCATGGACAGCCCCCAACACTGCCTCCTTTGCAGCTGTTTAGTTGCAGTGGCAGTTGCCCATGGCTGGGGACCTCCGTCCCACTGTTTCCATGGGCTTGTGAATGCCGAACACCCATCCCCATCCGGGGTGTATCCCCCCCACACGTGTCATATACCTACCCTGTATGCTGTCTTTTCTGTGATCCTACCTATCCTCCACGGCCATACCTACACTCCTTCCCCTACATCTGACTCTCACCTATGGAAACATAAGGCCAATCGGCTCATAGGACAACATCTGCCCTATACATAGCTGTCCATTACACACACGTGCCTACTGGACACATGAAATCCTTGTAATTTGCATTACAACATACTCCTGGTATCCTCACCCCTGTCCCTCAGGCGCACGATCCTGGTATGCACATCACTCCTACATGGTCCAGGTACATGTGATGAGGATGACCCCATTCTACACACAACACTACTGGTCCCTCTATGGTTACCCCATTTACCTTTATCATGATGATGATGTTACACACAGCACCTTGCAAGTGTACTGTTCACACATAATGATTGGACAGGTACTGTTGTGTTAATGTACATTACATGCACAGAGTGATGTATACAGCCAATGTACAACTATTTCCATGTATGAATGACACATGTCTGTCTGAGGCAGTCTTGAGATCACATAGAGCATCACCACTACATAATACAGGCATCACTGGTATTTCCCATTTCATTCATTTGTAATGCTTTGTTGCCACATGGTATGTTCCTGATATATCTCTATATATGTATGTACCTATATGCTGGACATAAACACTCACATATACATCTACATGATCGAATACATTCCTATACTGTTGAATGACTGCGCTGTATGATATGTTTGTGGGACTGTCCGTTGTCTGTATATCTGCCATGGCACATTAGCTGTGTGCGCAGGGTCCTGGTTCTGACCCTTGCAAAGGACGTTTATTTGGTTGCAGGGCAGAACAAGCCCATTGGATACGGAGGGAGTAAGGCACATTAAAGCAGTTGGGAGTGGGTGTGCATGGGTTTGCATGGTGTTAAGCACTGCTGACCTCTGGTTACAGCTTCTTACACTCGGTTAGCCTCTACATTGCTTTACCAGTGTAATGCTCGCATACTGGTAGCCAAACATGCTTACACCCGCTCGCTCCCACACTTGCAAATGCACCAACATTGGTGCTAGCATCTGTCACTCACACCCCTGGGTATGAGTGAGGACCACAATATTACCTTGTGATGCCTATTACATCGGACTATATGACTACAGTATTGGGAATGGCTGCCCATTAGGCAACGGCATGGCGTTCAACTGTACTGAATCAGCGGCCTGTCCAGTGAATTAATCATATTATTTGTGTGTTCCTCATACAATCTGCTCCCACCTTGTATTGCCTATTACATCAGACTACATAACTACAGTATCAGGAATGGCTGCCCATTAGGTGACGCATAGCGTTCTACTGTACGGAATCAGCAGTCTGTCCATTGAATTAGTCATATTATTTGTGTGTCCCTCATACAATCTGCTCCTGTCTGGCTGATACATGGGAACCGAGACTCTTCAATACAGACAAGTAATTGGGTTTTGGGAGTCACATCCCTCGGCCGAGTCATGCTACCGCATACCTATTATAGGTTTGACACCTTTTCAATTGGCCAAGGTGGGACTTTAGGGTTAACACCTGTCCCACTTTGAGAGGGACAGTCCTTCTTTAGGCAGTTGTGTCCTGTGAAAATAATCAAGACATAGCGAATGTCCTGATTACAGGACAATAGTATATTCTACGTTTCTTTAATAGTTGCATAAAACAGTTATTTTATATATGAAACTTCTATATGTTATGTGAAGTAG